>NC_031491.1:1677323-1686941 GCF_001602025.1 Plasmodium gaboni | reverse complement strand
AAAAAAAAAAAAAAAAGTAAAGGCAGAAATAGATAACATAAAAAGAAAAAACACAAAAATTTTAAAATGTATGATTACACTGAAGATAATTCATTAAATCCTTACCTAAGACAACGAATATATCATATAAGAGAAACCTTAAGAAATGAAAACGAACTTCCCATAATTGATCAAATTTTTAAGTATGAATTAAAAAAAAATTTTGAAGATATAAATGATTTATTGCATTATGTTAATGGAATTATTTATAAAGGTATTGATTCATTTGAAAAATTAACCTTATTGTTTACATATGATGACAAAAATGATTATGATACAACAAATCTAAAGCAAAATGATTTTATATACTTATTAAGGCAGAAAACCAAATTCCGAATTAAATATAAAGATGAAAATTATATTGAATATTTGAGAACAAATCCATTAATTTTTATTGATACTTTAAATAATTTATTGATTATACCTGGAATAAATTTTGAATACAGACTTCATAATTTTGATACAAAAAATAGTAAATATTTTCTGAAAAAATCAGATACCAAAGTCAATTCATTTTATAACCCTTTTTTTATTAGAATAAAAAATACCAATTTAAAAAAAACACATAAAATTTATAGGAGAACAGCAAAAAATTCTAGCACTAACAAAGAACATCATATTGAACATTATTTTGTTAAACAAAATTCCATACCTTTAACCAAAAAATTAAAAACAGATGATTCGACAAACGCCGATAGCAATAATACCACAATTCCTTTAAATACCTTATGTGAAGAAATTTCAAGCAAAGAACAAACATGTAATACCCAAAATAATTATACCAATCATATATGTACAAAACCAATTAATCAAAATATTAGCATCCATAGTCAAACAAAATCTGAACCTAAAAAAGAAAGAAGAAAAAGAAGAAGCCTAAATACATCTACCATATCAGATGCTAATAATACAGATCTTGGAAAAAATAGCAAAAGAAATATTAGCAGAAGTCTTAAAAGAAAGGCTAGTCAATCAAACAGTACAAAACAGTCCAAATGTGAAGAAGATGCGCAACAAGATGATGAAGAAACGACGATAGAAGAAGAAAACAAAAAGATAAAAGAAGTAGAAAAAGAAAAAATGAAAGAAGAATCAAATACAAATGGAAAAGTGAACGAAAAAATTAATGATAAAAATGACCAATATGATGATGATTACGGTGACAATATTGATCAAGAAGATTATAGTAGCTTAAATAATTATTCTTCATCAACTAATTCTCCAAAAAATACTAAGAGCACTTATTTCTTTTATGATCTAATTAATGAATATGAAATATATATTAACCATGCCAAATGTTATATAATATTTGATATAAAAAGTTATTATAAAAATTTAGACATTATGAAAAAACTAAAAAAAAATTTAGAAGAATTAAAAAAACCAAACAATCTGTTCAAAGAAATAACACAAAAAAAAACGTTCAAATCTTCTAGAGATAAAATGGAATTTATTAAAAGATTTAAAAAAATGATTATTCCAAATTTTAGATTAGAAAAAATAAGGAAACAAAGAAATCATTTAGTTATAATTGAACTTATGTCAAAGATACAAAATAGCTTAATTATCAAAAGGTTATATAAAGAATTACTTGAAAAAGTAAATATAGAAGAATTAATAAAAAATATGGTAATTTTATTTGAAAAATGTGTATACAATATGAAAGAACAAGAGATAAAAAATTTTTATCTCAGAATGATTCATACTTATTTTCGTAGTAAAGATGTAAAAGAAATAGACTTTAGAAAATTAATACAACAATTTAAAAAGATTGAAGAATATCGAAAAAATCAAGAATTTTATAACTTATTCCAAAATGATCTGAATTATTTAGAAAAAAACAAAAGAGAATGTCAAGAAATAGAGGAAAAAATTCACTCATTGAAATATTTAATTTTAGAATCAATATTAAAAGAAAAACAATTAGAAAGATCCGTAAACAGATTATTATTAAATCATGAACAGTCCAAATATGGATATTTTTATAAAGTTGATCAAAGTGATGAAAATAATCTAGATACAACAGAATATGGAAAATTATTAGAAAATTTTTCAAAGGAACCTGTCAACTTTTATACAATTTTAAATAAAAGAAACCTTGATAAACATGCATATCATGACATAAGAAATTTTAATTATAAAAAAAAAAATATTGAAGAAGAACAAGCAAAACAAGTAAATAATAACAACTATAACAATGTTAATATTAATGGAGAAGATCCCCATATAAATAATAATCAGAACTTAAATGAAGAAAAACAGCCCTCAGAACGTATTGGAAAAAATGAAAAAGACCAAATAATAAACACAAATGCACAAAAGGAAAATAAAATAAGTAACATAAAAGAAAAACAATCTCCAAAGGATAATCACGTTAATAAAAATGATAATATGAATAAACAATATTATAAATGTAAAATTAAACAAATGAATAATGAAAAGAAAAATGATGAACAGAAAGAAAAAAATGTTGTATTAAAAAAAAAAAAAAAATACAATGCATTTAATATATTCCCTAAAAATAATAAAAAGGATTCCAATGAACCATATGATAAAAATTATTTCAGAAAAGAAGAAAAACTTTTAAGCACCATAAATTTGAGAAAACGTTTAGCAGAAATAGATAAAAATCCATATTCTAAAAGTGAAGACAATAATAATAATAATAATAATAATAATAATAATGAATTATCAGGCGAAGGTCGTATATCATCAACTGGTGCATACAAAACGGAAGAATACCTAAATGAAATTAAAAAAGATATTGTTCGTTGTATATGTGAAAAAAAAAATTATAATTTTATTAATGAAAAACAAGAAAAAATAAATAATGAAATATTTTATAAAGTTTTCGAACAATATCCTTACAGTTTTTTCTCAAAATCAGTCAAAAATTATAACATAATATTAAATGAAAACGAAGAAGAATCAGAGTTATCATGGCTAACCATGCTCAAAAAAAAAAGTCATAACAGATCTATTTTACCTCCAAGTAGAGATACCTTTAGAGATGGTACCCATTTTTCCAATTGTCGTGCTACAGAGCACACACTCAAATTTTTTTTATCTCTCTTAACCTTATTAAGAAAAGGTCCCATTGATATAAATTTAAAAAAATATTTAAAAAAAAATATTCAATTCTTAAACACAGAATTATTTAGTATGAAATTAAATTTGGATAAAAAAAGAGCAATACTTGAAAAACGATTAGATCATTTTAATTTCCAAGAAAATTCAGAATTCTCATTTTATAATCCATTAAAAATAAATATAAGAATGATGAACTTAATTGGAAGAGGAGGTTTTGCTGAAGTATGGGAAGTTTTTGATTCTATCAATTTAGAAATGTATGCAGCAAAAATTCATAAAATTGAACCAAGTATGTCCAATGAAATCAAAAATAAAATTATTCAAAGAGCAGAAAATGAAATAAATATACATATACATTGTCATAGACATATATTTATTGTTAAATTAGAATTCTTTTTTGTATTTGGGTCAGCAACCAATTTATTAGTTGGAATGGAATTATGTGATATTGATCTAGATAAATATATTAAATATCATGGGCCAATTAATGAACTATTAGCTTTATGTTGGATTAAACAAATATTATTAGGTTTATTATATATGAAAAATTTACCAACTGGAAAAGTACACCATTGTGATTTAAAACCTGCCAACTTATTAATAAAGGATGGAATTATAAAAATATCTGACTTTGGACTAGCTAAACTAATTTTACCAGATACACATCAATATTACAATGGAGGTGGTACATTGTATTATCAACCACCAGAATGTTTAAAAAATAAAAAAAACCTACTTATCACAGATAAAATTGATATCTGGTCATTGGGATGCATTCTTTATGAAATGCTCTTTTGTGAAAGACCTTTCCAATTTAATTACCTTGAAAAATGTTCAAAAGAATTATTAGTTAACAAAATGAAAAATGGATTAACCTATCCAAAAATTAATCAAAAAATTTCTAACGCTACTTTAAGTTACATACAATATTTACTAAATTTTGACTATGAATTACGACCATCTATAGAAGAAGCCTTAAGCTATCCAATTTTTAACTACTTTAATATACCATAAGGAAAATATATATATATATATATAATTAAATATTTGTGCACTCCTTTTTTGTATTATATAAATTGGAATATTTATTATAACTCATTGTAGTACTTATACATACATATATTATATATATATATATATATATATATAACATTTTTATTGTTCTTATATTTAAAAAAAAGTAATATCATTTTTCATTATATTCATTAAAAAAATTTTCTTCAATATTGTCTTATAAGTATAATATAGATATATATATATATATATACATTTATATATTACTTATAATATTAATATTATTGAAATCATTTTTATAATTCATATACATATTTTTTGAACCTCTTCCAAAAAAACCAAAAAAAAAAAAAAAAAAATTAACATAAAAATTGAGATAATATAAACATACACTGTTCTTATTTATTTGTTTTTTCTCAAATGTATAAATAACATATCTTTTTGTTAAATTTAAAGGTTTATTATCCTACTTTTTATTGGGAAATAAAAATATCAAATGCGAACATTGAATTGCTTAAAATTCGTTCTTATATATATAAAAAAAAAAAAAAAAAAAAAAAGAAAAAAATTAAAAATAAGCAAATTGTTTATAAGTCGACTATATATGTAAATATACATAATTTTTTTTTTATGAAAAATTATGTAAATAATATATTTTATAAAAAAAAAAATTTATATTATAAATTATTCTTGCACAAATATAATATTTGTAATATACACAAACATATATAAATACATTTATAATATATTATATTATATATAATATATATATATATGTATTGTATATGTATATTTTAATACCTTGTTAATTAATAACTTTTAAGGTAAAATATTTAAAATATATTAAAAATATATATGCACAAAAATAACATTAAAATTATCATCATTTCATATAATAATTTTCATCTTAATAATTTATTAATCCATAAGATAATATTAATAACATATATTTATATTTTTTAATGTATAAAATCGTTATTTTTATATTTTATTGTTCATAATCCAAAAAAAAAAAAATAAAATATAAATATTAAAATAAAATAAAAAGAGTATTCAAATATAATTACAAAGGAAAAAATTAATATTTACTGTATTCCTTTTTTAACTTATAAATTTTTTAAGTATGCTATTTAAAAAAATAAAAAAAAAAAATTATATATAATATGTATATATAATTTTTTTTTTTTTTTTTTTTTTTTTTGAAGATATATTTAAATATAAGAAAAATATAATATATATAAATATATCAAATAGAAAACAACAATATATATATATATATATATATATTACAAATTACTTATAAATTATCACTTGTTCTTTCCGAGGGTTATATATTATATATAAATATATATATATATTTATTTATTTATTTATTATATTTTTATGACCAATAATAGCTGAATACAATTATACATATATATAAATATAATTATATATATTTATATATGTTTCAAATGTAATTTTTAATAAAATGCCTAGAACATGTAAAAATGGGCAAGAATGTAGAAAATATAAAGCGTATGAAAATGTGGACGATAAACATGTTTCAATTATTCAACCAATTTTATTGGTTGGTATGATATTTGTGTTTTATATTTTTTACTTTCGATTATTTAAAAGAAGATATGCAAGTAATGAAAGTTACAGAAGAAAAATGAATAAAAAAAATATAAGTAGTAAACCCGTTATTTCATTATGTTTAAATGATATTGTCATTAGAATTATTGGTAATAATGCACACATTATGGAAAATTCAGTAGAACCCTTAAATAAATTAAGTTCTATTTCTGAACTTTTTGTTATTGCACAAATATCAAATGATGTGCAAGAAAAAAATATAATTGATCTCTTTAAAAAATTAGGATTATTTGATAAAGGTTTAAAAGAACATCGTTTAATGTTTTGTAATACTTCAAATGGAAGAGCATCAATGATAAGACAACTATCCCCACTTACCCATGTTGATAATGATGAAACAGTTATAAAAACCTTAACAGGGAAAATTCCAAACCTTGTTCAAATATATGAAAATATTAATACAAGTGATCATGCCAATTTTTTTACATCTCTACAAGCATTTACTCAAGTTATATGTGCTGTTGCAACCGTTGAAGGTATTAATTAACCTTAAATCATAATAATTATTTTAATTCTAATATTGTTCAGAAAAACATATTTTTGTATGTTAACATTTTTATGTTCCAATTATAAAATATGTATATATATATATATATATGCATAAGTTTCATTTTATTATTTATGAAAATATTTTTTTTCTATAACACTTCATACACGTGTACAAATATTATATAGACATATATATATATATATATATATATATATATATATTATTATTATTATTATTTTTTTTAACATTAAATTTTTCTTTTTTAATTTGTCATATTCTACATATAAAATGTTTTTGTATTTTTATTGTTCTATCCATTTTAAAGAATTATATGAATGGATACACTAAATATAAAATAATGCAAACAACTTAATATAGGAAAAATTATCAGAATTTTTAAATATATTGTTTTTTTATTTTATCCTATCATATATATTAAAATATGTATGTGTATGTTTTTTTTTTTTTTTTTTTTTTTTTCTCTCCTGTTTCATTTTTTTGTATATTTCAAAAACTAATTTTATATTTAACATTAATATAAATGTAAATAAAATATAATTTTTCTTTCTAATATCATTTCAAAAAAATATATAGTTATTTTCACAATTTACTTACACATTTTTAATAACTAATAAACAAGTATTAGCGGAAATTATAAAATCAAATAGTCATATAACCATTTCAGACATAATTTTAAATAACAGCGTTTCTTTATTTAATCATGAATTTTTTATTTATTATTATTTTTTTTATAGTATTATATATATATATATATATATATATAAATTTTTAATTATTTCTATAATATAATATAAAAGGTATTATTAATATTGATATATGTATAAAATGGAAATAATAAGAAGAAAGATTTAAATATATAAATATTAAAGTAGTTACTATTCACAGATTCAAAAAAAATAAGCCCACAAAAGTACAATAAAATAATATTAATTTCATAAGCATTGCCAAATTAAGCAATATTTAAGTTGTTAATAATTATATATATATATATATATATATATATTAAAAAAAAACAAAAGATACACAAATAAAAGAATAAATAACAATGTATTGATTATAAATTATTTCATTTTATTATGTTTTCTGCAGAATAATTTAAAGGATTGCTTACTTCAGTTTCTTCATTATCTAAAAGAAAAAAAATAACATATTCATAATAAAATAAAGTTATTATATTAATTATATTTATTCTTTTATTATTTTTTTAAAGATAAAATAAAAAATATAAAAAGAAATTATTATTTATTATAATATTACTTATCATTGCTAGTGTATATATTTTATCATAATTTAAATCCATTTCATCGAATGTAGCTTCTTCAAACCTATAAATATAAAAAATAAATGAATAAATAATTAGATAATATTTTCTCAATTTGATTATTTATATATATATATATATATATATATATATATATATATAATTTTTATCTGTTGTATTCTTACCACTTTCCTATGATTATTTTTGAACCAATGACAAACAGGAGTATCAGTACTATTCCTGCTCCAGCAAAATAAACCATGTCTATAAAAAAAAGTAACTTAATAAAAATATTTATATTATGCGTAATTTAAAATGTTATTATTCCATTTATCAGAATATTTAATTTAATTTATTTTATTTTATTTATTTTATAGACGATACATACTTGAAAATTCTTTTTTTTTAAAACATCTATATAAAGGATCAGCAAATTCTTTTTTGGTACAATCATAATATTTATTTGAATTATGATCAAAGTATTGTAAGCAAAAATCAGAAATGGAACAACATAAATTTTTTCTTTCTTCATTAGAACATGTACCTGATGAAATACTATCTTTCATATAATCACAATATTTTGATGAAAAATCATTATTACACATATTCGTTTTTGATATTTTTATAATTTGTTCCCTTGTTTCCTTAACATCCCTTTTTTTATATTCTTCCACATCTAGTTTTGTATAGTTTATATCATTATTATTTCCTGCAATGCTATTATTCGATCCTTCTATATCATCCTTATTTATTTTCTGATTTTCATTTGTTTCTAATACATTTCCTATATCATATTCTGATAAATCTTTTTCTTTTGGGTAATCTACATTTTTATTGGAATTCTTAGAATTTTCAGAATTATGCTTTTGAAATGAATCTTCTTCCTTTAACTGCATATTTTTTGTAATAACAACTTCTTTTATTTCCGATCCGAATATTTCTTTATTAATATTTGGTGTATTTTTTCTATTGGATTCTTGGATATTTTCAAAATTATCTTCTTTTGTATCTATATTTTTTTTTTCTACTTCCATTCTTCTTTTTTCATCTTCTTTTCTTAACTCTTCTTCTATTACAGATTCTTTTTCTTTTCTTAAATCTTCCGCTTTTTTTTCTTCTTCTTCTTCTATTTTAAGTTGTTCAGCCTTTCTTTTTTCTTCTTCTTCTTTTTTAAGTTGTTCAGCCTTTATTATTTTTTCTTCTTCTGCTTTAAGTTCTTCAATCTTTCTTTTTTTTTCTTCTTCTGCTTTACGTTGTTCAGTCTTCCTTTTTTCTTCTTCTTTTTTTTCTTCTTCTTCTTTTTTAAGTTGTTCAGTCTTTTTTTTTTCTTCTTCTTCTTTTTTAAGTTGTTCAGCCTTTATTATTTTTTCTTCTTCATCTTTTTTAAGTTGTTCAGCCTTTTTTTTTTCTTCTTCATCTTTTTTAAGTTGTTCAGCCTTTTTTTCTTCTTCATATAATTTCATTACATCTTCTGTTCTCTTTTTCTGTATTTGTTTAAGTATCTCGGCTCTTCTTAACTGCATATTATTTCTCCTTTCTTCTTCTCTTTTTTTTTCTTCAGCTTTTTTTAATTCATCAGCCTTTTTTCTTTCTTCAGCTTTTTTTCTTTCTTCAGCTTTTTTTAATTCATCAGCCTTTTTCTTTGCTTCAGTTTTTTTTAATTCATCAGCCTTTTTTCTTTCTTCAGCTTTTTTTAATTCATCAGCCTTTTTTTTTGCTTCAGCTTTTTTTAATTCATCAGCCTTTTTTTTTTCTTCAGCTTTTTTTAACTCATCAGCCTTTTTTTTTTCTTCAGCTTTTTTTAACTCATCGGCCTTTTTTTTTGCTTCAGCTTTGATTGCTTCTTGTCTTCTAGCAAAATGCGCCATTCTTGCTTCCTCGAATTTTCTTATTTCTTCTGCATTTCTTTCTTTTATTGCCTTTCTTACTTCTTCAGCTTTTTTTATTTCATCATCCCTTTTTTTTTCTTCAGCTTTGATTGCTTCTTGTCTTCTAGCAAAATGTGCCATTCGTGCTTCCTCGAATTTTCTAATTTCTTCTGCCTTTCTTACTTCTTCTTCCTTTC
>NC_031491.1:1645330-1677223 GCF_001602025.1 Plasmodium gaboni | reverse complement strand
GCTTCTATCCTCCTTTCATCTTCATATCTTCTTGCTGCTTCTATCCTCCTTTCATCTTCATATCTTCTTGTAGCTTCCTTTTTTTTTGATTCGTCTTCTCTTCTTCTTATTTCTAACTTCCTTGCTTCCTCTTCCTCTTTTAATTGCTTTTCTTTTTTTATCTGATCCAATTTATTTTTCTCATTTTTATTGTCATTTTCCAAGTTGTTTCGAACCCCTGTCCTTCGAGCGTCTTCAAATAATCCAGATTCTTCAGAATTTATTTCATCTTCAAGATTTTTTTCCATTCTTTCATATTCATTTTCCTTATCATCATTTTCATTATAAGAGGGCTTATTTTTTCCCATAGAATTTACATGACTTTTCCTATTATCTTTTGGTTGCTTCACATTATCAATAGGTTCATTATTAATTTCCTTTTCTTTTAGTTTATCATCATTGTTTCCATAGTCAGTTAATTCTTCAATTTTTCTTATATTAATCGTTTGTTTAAAATCAACAGTATTTGCTGTAAGTGCAGTAAAAGAAAAATGGTTCTCCTTATCTATGATACATGTTGGTTTTATAACTAAATGATAACATTTACCATTTGCTATGTCAATATTATTTTCATTAACAGAATGTTCTGCTGCCCAAATACCCCAATATGTATTTCTTTGGCTATTATATAAATCCTTAGGTGATGTTAAAAATAAATATTCTAAACATTCAGAAAAATTATTAATTCCAACTACATATGCCTCATCCAAGAGACTTTTACATTTTCCTGTTTTTCGGTCAAACGTACCAAAAACTTTTGATTTTAAAGGGAATCTAGGTGGACATTTTGTTTCATAATCAGGTCTGATAAATGAAGAAACATACGTCCAATCTTTTGAATCATTTGTTTTTCTTAATATCTGACAATTAGGTTTTTTTTTTTCTTCTATCGTTCTTCTACACGAACTCGATCTTTCTTGTTCGTGCGTACCCAATATAACACATTCATTTGTTGAATGATTATAATAAGCAGGTAAATTACGGAAACACTTATTACCAAATGAATTTTCTAAACAAGGACCCAAACAATAAGAATATATAGAGCAGTCGAACAAATTCTTAATTAGTGATGGATTTTTCATAGGTAATGTTATATTATCTTGATATTTTTTTTCTTTCTGTTTGTCTCGTTTAATATTAGCACCTAATCGTCCACCTAAACCATACAAACCATAATACATAAACAATTGTGTTTTGGGGTCATACTCCTTCATCGTAAAACGAGTTGAAAATATTCTAGATTTACACATATTATAATTATAATTTGTTTTCTCAGAAAATAATTTTTCTTCATTTTCATGAACTGGACACGTTGATAGCATGTTATTATGCATAGCTATTCCACTATCTTCATAAGATATTTCAACATCATTCTTAAAATATTTGTTAAGGTATCCTGTACGTATTTCATTTAAAAAGTTCAAATTAAAATTCTTATCATATTCTTCACCTTTAAGATTTTGTACTATAATAGCTTTACCATAATTCGGACAACTACCATGTGCTCTCCCTTCATATACATGATTTGGACATTTTTTGTCTTTATAATTATAGAATAATGATTGACTCGTACCTGCTGTTTTATTTGACATAATATTATATTTAAATTCGTCCTTTCCATATTCACCTTCCTTTTGCCATTCTATGAATATATGATTATTCGGAATATCAAACCTTTCCATATAATTCCCTTGTGGGTTTGTATTTTGATTTTCTCTCATAGATGGTTTTCTTTCAGTTACTGATATTCCATTCATATTTTTATTTGAATCTTTACTTTTTTGATTATTATAATCATATAATTTATTATCTGTAGATATATTCATTTGTATCATTTGATGTATTGGTTTAAACGAACTATCTGAATTTAATTTAAACCTATTCTTTATAAAAGATGAATGAACTTTTTGTATATATGATACATTATTGTTAGGATAATTTTTTACTTCCTTCATATTATATTCTTCCTTCTCCTTTGTATCTAAATTTGAAGGTATTGTAAATGCATTTACAGGATTCATATTTGTTCTTATATTTCTTTTTGATTCTTTATTATTTTCATATAGAACTCTTTTATTTGTTTGCTCTGGATTTTTGAAATTAATTAAACTAGAATCCATATTAGAAGAATTATTTTTTATTTTAGGATATATTATATTTTTATCTAGATTAAATGAATTTGCTGTTAAAATAGTAAAAGAAAAATGATTTTCCTTTTCCACTACACATGTTGGCTTTGTCTTTAAAAAGTGGCATGATCCTGTATTATTCATAGATGTTAATATTGTTTTTTCATTTGTTTTATTTTCCATATTCCAAACTCCCCATAAAAATGAACTATTATTCATATCATCCTGTTTCTTAATATTATTAAATAATTTTTCAATACATTTTGAAAATGATAAAGTACGTTTTTCATAATTCCTATAATCGGTCTCACATTTTCCAGTACTATAATTAAAATATCCAAACATAATATGATTTAATGGGAATCTTGGTGGACATTTTGTCATATAATCTGTACGTATGAAGGATGAAGCATAGGTCCATTGGTTACCTTTTTCCTTTTTCACAGGATGAAAACATCTCTGTATTGTCTTATCAGTACTTTCACTTTGACAGTTATGAATTCTCCTTTCTTCATGTGTTCCTATAATTACACATTCATTTGTTTGATGATTAAAAAGAACTGGTAAATTAAGAAAGCATCTATTATTAAAATCTTTGTAGAGGCAGGGTCCTATACAATGAGAATATATAGAACAATCAAACAAATTTTTTATATTTTCTGGATATCTCATTTTTTTTGTTACATAGTGTTCATCGTAATTATATTTATGTAAAGGTTCTTCAATATTAGCACCTAATCGTCCTCCAAGACCATGTGAGCTAAAATATATGAATTTTCTCTTTTGTTTACCTCGTTTATATATCCTTGTGGATATATTACTATTGTTATAAAATTTACGAAAACACATATCATATCCATTTTCTTTTTTTATCATACTATAATGTTTCTTATTATAAGGACAATGTTTAAAGAGACCTTGATACATAGATAATCCACTTTTGTTCAAAGGAATTTCTATAGGAAGCTTATATTTTTTATTCAAAAAACCAAAACTTATTTCATTTAAAAACTCTTCACTATATTTATTATCCTCAAATCCCATCAAAAACGTTTTCCCATAATCAGGACAACCCAATTTGTAAGTCCCTTCTTTTATATGATTTGGACAAATAGTAAATTTTTCGGATTCATTCCCTTTTGAAAGCGTGTCTCTTTCTCCTTCTAAAGTGGGAAAAAATATATATATATATATATAATTTTATAATATTGCCATATACATATATATTTTAATTAAAACATATATAAAAGATATCATATATATAGAATAAAAAAATAATTTGTTTCATGCCAATATATAAGATATAGATGCAAAATATATATATATATATATATATATTATACTTTTAGGATTTACCAATTTCATATTTGAATTTCCCATTTCCATGTATCCCATATTTTGACCATTTTATATTCACATGATTCTTATTTATATCAAATCTGTCCATAAACTCCTCTTGAGGATTATTGAAAGCACTAGTACTGTTAATATACAGAAATAACAAAAACAAAAAATGATTCAATACCCCCATATTTATTACAGTAATATAAAAGAATATAAAAAAATAGAAAACAATTAAATATATATATATACTAATTTTGTTTCAACCAAACAAATAGAATATATCAGAGAATTAAGATAAAAAATAATATATGTGCTTAATTTTCAATTCATGAAAAATAAGTAGCAATATGACGACCACGTATGCAATTAGAAAAAACATATTTAAGAGTCTTTTGCAGTATAAATAAAGTATAATAAATAAAAAGAACCAAAAATTTTATATATCTATATATTAACATAAAACGTTTATTTTGAAACAATAAAAAAATAATTATAAAATATAAAAATTATATATATATAATATGTTACTCTGTATAGCATATAAGTAAAACATATATTGTAGTGTGTGTACAACCAAAACACCGTACATATATATACAAATAAAAAGTTATTATACAAAAAAGAAAAAAAAATAATTACATATTCCTATGCACAGATGTATATAAATATATAATATAGATTCAAATTATATCAAAAATTTTTTTTATTATTTTTTACAAAAATAGATCAATAAATATATATATATATATATATATATATATTATTTCATAAAGAAAATAACAGTAACATACATATAGGTTGTATATATAAAAATTTTAAGAACTTAAAATTCATTTAATTTCACATTATTACATTTTACAATTTTAAATACATTAATATTATTTTTCTTTTCATCTTTTGAGACAAAAAGCTATAACCATGTAAACAAAATATAAAATAAATAAATAAATAAAATAAAGACTGATAAATTTTCTTTATATAAGAACACATGCAGGTTTTTATTATTGTCTATTTTTTTTTTTTTTTTTTTTGTTCTTGAGTTTCTTCTCAAAAATTGTGACATGTCTTTTGTATAAAATTTAATTTCTCATCTATTTATAAAATGTTATATGCGTTATTAAAATTAAGTGAGTTAAAAGGTAAAAGATTAAAAGTTATATACGCATAAGAAGAAAAAAAAAAAAAAAAAGCAAACAAATAAACTAATAAACAAATAAACAAAAAATATAAGAATAAATATTTTACATATATTAAATTATAAAAATTAATCATATTCACAAAAAATATATATTAATTTAATTATAAATAATCTAACAGTTTTATATGAATATTATGATAATAAAAAAACATGCATTGAGCACTATCACTTTATTAGTTCCTTTATTTTTTTAATATATATTCTTATATATTCGCATCTGGAATTATGTAGCAACACGAAGTATAGAAGAACATAATTCTTTCCTACAAAAAAAAAAAAAAAAAAAAAAAAAAAAAAAAAAAAAATTAAAAATATATACAAAGTGAAAAAACATATATATACATATAATTATATATAGGCATAATATATATATATATTTTTATTTATTTATTTAACCCTAATAGTGTTTTTATTTTTCTCCATTTATCATCTGTAGCATCATTTATTGCACACATTTCTTGTAAAACTTTAATTGTTTTATTTTTGTCTAAATATTCTAATGGAACTATTTCCACACCAACAATTTCAGCATTATTGCTACTATTATTGTCATTACTCTTTTTATATATAAATATTCCATCTGAAATAAAAAATTGTTTCTTTTCCTTATCATCAAATTCGACTGTTATTATTCCATTTCTTAATAAAGTAACAAGGGGACTATGATTATTAGTTACAGTAAAATAACCTTCAATACCTGAAAATATAAACACACATATTATATAACGACTAATAAATAAATAAATAAATAAATATATATATATATTAAATTTTCATATTAACCTGGAAAGGAAGCTCTTTTTATTACTTGATTTCTGAATATAGATTCACTTGAGGAAGAAATCGATAAATACAGGTTACTATTTTTTGCAGTACTAAAAAATATTCTTCTTGTTCTATAAAACATCTTTCCTCTTGTTTTTACTTTTTTAATATTTCTTAAATATAATATTTTTATCCTTTGTTTTTAGTACTTATATTTTTTTTTTTTTTTTATACTTATTTTATTTTTTCTTATTTCATGAGAATGAGCATTTTAAATAAGAATGTAATTTTATATAAATATTTATAAATATATATATATATATATATATAATAATAATAATAATAATAATATATTATATTTTATACATTTATTACATAAATATTTTTTTTTCGTATTTTTTTTTTTTTTTTTTCATATAAACATTAATAAATGTGAACTTTTGAGTATGTGCTATATATTTTTAACGTATATAAAAAGCATATTAATATTTACAAAAAAATATAATAATAATAGAAAAATATATTCTTCTTATTTTATTTAATTATTTATTTCTTTTTATATTTAAAGTTAATTTTATTTTTTTTCAAGCGTTCATTTTAAATTACACAGTTGATATTTTTCGATATATTATATCAACAATAATTTATTTTATTTATATATTCCGCATAATATAATTATACTATATTCACACTTTCAATTTTGTATTTCTTTTATTTTAAAAAAAACTTTTAAAAGTAAAATACCATTTCTTTTTTTTTCATTTTTTTGTTTTTCACGTCTCTGTTCACAAATTATATATATATATTATCATTTTATATCATTCAAGATAAATTATATATTAAAAATTAAAGAATAAGATTTTTTTTTTTTTGTTTACTATTCATAATAATAAACATATATATAAAAATATATATACACCATGGAAATTTATGGGAAAAAAATAAAAAAAAATACAAATATATACATATATAAAAATATATATATAATATATATATATACTTATGTGTTACCTTTTTTTTTATTTTTATTCATAATTTCATAAAATAATATATATCTAAATATATTATATATATATATATATTAATATTTATATATTTTTTATATTAATTTTTATTTTTATTTTATTTTTTTTTTTGTGTATGACGAATTATATTATATTACATTTTTTTTATAAACTTACTCTATGTAATTATTCACTCAACTGTCATAATTTATTATTATGATTATTTTTTTTTTCATAAATATATAAAGTATTATATATATATGTATGTATGGTTTTACATTTGTAATATATCATATAAAAATGAAAAAATTATTATTTCAAAATACACACAATTGTATATATATTTTTATATTTTAACATGTATTTAATATTTGCAACATATAATGATAGAATCTAAAAAAAGGAATAAGAATAGACAAAAAAAAAATGATAAAATAGAAAATGTGGATAATATCCATAAGGAGGAAATTACTAAGAGATCTAAGAAAGAAGATAAATCAACCCAATATGATATTAGTTTTAATAAAGATATGAATATATATATAGATGAAGGACATTATATGCAAAGTTGTATTATTAAAGAGTTAGAAAGTCATTTTAAAGATGAAGAAGGGAAAAACAATGTATATTATATATATGAAGAATTAAAAATAAATAAAAATATTAGTAGTAAGATATATTACTATACATGGTTTTATTATTTTGAAAATATGATATTAAAGCTAGATAATTTTTTAGATATGATATTAAATTATTCTTATTACTTATTAAACGATTCATGTAATAAAGAACGTATTTTCTTTTTAATCGAGACACCCCTTAAAATAAATATACATAAATGTATTGATAGTACTGGACATATCACTATAAATTTTAAACATAAAATGTTTAAAAATATTGAAAAAATAATTTCAGAACAAGAAAATAATTGTACAAATAAAAAAAAAAGGAAAAAAAATAAAAACAATTATGACAATACAATAGACCAAAATTGTGAATCAATATTGAATAACGAAAATATTAATTCACCTAATAAATCAATTGATATTGATGTGGAAAATGTTATTGAAGACGATATTACAAATGTTTTACAGAATGAAAAAGAAGACTATATAATTAATTTTTTAAAACATCAAAAAATAAAAAGTATCTTATATATTAATGATATCTTCGAACCTGAACATTTATCTATTTTATTTCTTATTCATACAGAAATAAAAAGTGAAACCATAAATTGTATAGGAAAAACATATACAGATGGAGTATTTAATGATGAATATTTAAATAAATCTGATTATAATGAATTTGGAATATTAAAAGGGTATGATATTATATTATTAAGATATTCATATGAAGTTATATATTTTTATAAAGAAGATAATACATCCTTATTCTCTGATTATAATATACAGAAAAGTGATGACAAAGATAATGAAAGGAAAAATTCTTACCCTCTAAATTATAACAATAATGAAATTGATAATTTAAATAATCAAAATGATACAAAAAATTTCAATTATAATAATAATAGTTCTTATTATGAAAAAATATTAAATGATAAAAATAAATATCATATTATGCTTACTTGGAAACCTCATTTAAAATATGTAAATAATTCTACTCAAATTGTACTTTTAGATGCATTAAACATATCTTCGGGTATGGATGGATATATTGATGATAAAAATTTTAATTTTGATGTTCTAGTAAATGATGAATATTCTTATTTAGTTCAATATAAGACAAAAATATCTATCTCTAGATTAATATATGCCGTCACTTCATTGATTCAAAAAAAATTAAAGCCAATGGTACGCTTTTTAAAAGGAATGAAAACAAGAATACATAAAATAAATAAATATAAATAAATAAATAAATATAAATATAAATATATATATATATATATATATATATATATATATTATGTCTATTTTATTATATCCTTTTGTTCATATAAATGTAACCCATTACAGTTAATATGTATAAAATTAGAAAATTTGTACACATGATATTTATTTATTAAATTTATTCAGGTATATGTTCCCCACTGGTGGTATAATGAAATAGCATTTTGTGAAAATAACTTGGATGAACCAGCAAATTTTCAATTATATGTTCTAAATGTAATCAAAAATTAACATATATATAATAAAACATTAACACATATTGTGAATATTACAGAATAGTTATATTAATTTTTTCTTTTTTCTTTTTGTTATTAGGAATTAAAGAAAGATGGTCTCTTAAAAATTGGATATAGGAAAATTAGTTCGAGAATATTTACCATGAATCATAAAGGTATTGACATAAAAAAAATATACAAAAAAAAGTTATTCCATTTTTTTTTTTGCAATATGCTTCTTACCTTCGCTATTCTTTTGCTCTTTCTATTTCTACAGATATAGACTTTATTATAAAACTAGCCATGAAACATGATGCTATTCTTTGTTCTAATAATAATGATATAATTAAATATTATTTAGAAGTAATTAAAAAAATAAATATATAAAAACTAAAAACATTATATCATCTCTATGCATAAAAAATATATATCTACACATAACACAAAGAGTAACATGAATTAATTATTTTTATAAATTTTATTTTTTAGATGAATGAAAATGCCAAAGTCTCCAAATTTATATCTAAAGGAACCTTTTTTGTATTAACCAATTACCTTTAAGCAAAACATTGCAAAATCAAATGAAATAAAATAAATTAAATACTTTTGTTTAATTCAAGTATATCCATATTTTTCTTTTCTTTTCTATTCTTTCCCTTTTTTTTTTTTTTTTCATAAGTAATAAGTTACGAAAAAAAAAAAAAATATATATAAATATATGTATATATAAATATAATAATTAAAAATTTTTCGTATTAGTTTCTCATATATTTAATTTTATAATTCTTTTCGTATATGTTTATTACATATATTTTAATCTTTATATATATATTTATACGTATGTATACATTTTTTTTTTTATGTATTAATTTAATTTATTGTTTAATTATATTTAAATTTTAATTAGAAATTTAATTTTTTATATAAGTTCTGTTTTTATTGTTATGTTTTAATTTTTATGTTTTAATGATTATGTTTTAATTTTTATGTTTTAATGTTTATGTTTTAATGTTTATGTTTTTATATTTATTTTTTTATTTTTCTTTTTATTTTTATTTTTATGTTTATGTTTTTTTTATTTTTTTTCCAATTCGTTATAATTTTCCCTTTTCATAGAAAAGGATACTAAATAAAAATTTAAACTCATATCAAAAGCTTTCAATTAAAAATATAGATATATATATTTTATGTGGATGAAAAAATTGAATAAAGAAAAATGTAAAATCTATAATTTGTAATATATATATATTTTTTTTTTATCCGAATAATAAAAAAATTAGATCTATATTAATCAAATTTGAAATATTCTTTATCAATTTTAATTTGAATAATATACATATATATATATATATTTCCATCGTATTTATGGTAACAATAAAATATTATGAAATAATTTTGACTGTTACATTTAATATATAAATATTATAAAAAATATATTTACTTCAAAATGGAAAAAAATGATTCGTATTTGTTGAGATATCATAAGTACAAAATTTTGATTCACCTGTTATATGAGTTAATAAATTATGAAAAAGATAAGTATGAGATTAATTTAGATTTTGAAAATGAAACATCATATAATTATATAGAAAATATTATAAAATTGTTGTTTAATTATATATTTAATATAAATGAAAATTATTTAAATTATGACACTGCAGAAAAAAATAGTATGAATACAAGTTTCTCTTCATGCTCATCAGATATTATAAATGAAGAATATTTAAACTCCATAGACGATGATAATTTTTTTAATTCCCTCTTTTTTAATAATATAGACATTAAAAAACATAAAATAAATGATCATTGTATAAATGAAATCTATATATCAGACAATTATAAATCTGAACATTTACATAAAAATATAAAGCACCAAAATATAAATAATTTAACTGAAAATAATCAAGTAGATATTTCACATGAAGAAATGTGTGAAAAATATACAGATATTTATAACAATGAAACAAAATTATCTAGTAAGCAAAATAATATAGAAAAAGAAATATTACCTACTTACATTGAAAATGATAATAAATATATATTTTGTAATATAACAAATAATGACCATCTTTTAAATAATGTTTTTTTCAATTTTGATTTAAATTGTAATAAAAATAGTAAAACAATAAAAGAAAAATTAAAAGTAGAAAAACAAATATTAACAATTTATTACAACTCCTTTTCTTCTACTATCATAGATATGCTTTTGAATAATCCAAACATACATATACCAGATATAATTATATATTTTCTTTTTAATAATGTAGAAAAAATTGAAGATATCTCATCTTACTTCAAAAACCAATCTTATACATTCGATACAATATATTCCTACATAAAACAAATAAACAATATGGATAATAAAAATATTCTTAATACTCCTACACCTTTACATACATATGAAGATTTTAAACAAATGCATAATAAGGAACTATCTCAAAAATTTGAAAATGAAAACAATATTGATTATATAAATAATCAAACGAAAGAATATAACAATGAATATTTTAACAACACAGCCATTCATTTGCATAAATTTATAAATGATAAAAAACTTGATTCAAAAAATAATTTAAATTTTAACATAGTCGAATTTAAGAGTATTCACATAAAAAAAGAAGACCCTTACATATTATCAACTTACAAATATAATTTTAAATTAAACAAATCAAACAATTTATTAAATAAATTTATGAGCATATTAAATTTACAGTTAGAAAAACATCTTCATTTCAAATTTTGTATTGATATATTTTTTTTAAAGAATTTAAAATTAATTAGTTTAGAAGCTTCAAAGCCTTGGATTTTTTATTGGTGTATACATTCCATACATTTATTATATAACACATTTGAAATTGAAGAAAAAATAGGTAAACCTACTTTTGATTATATTAAAAAGTGTGTTTTCCTTTATCTGAACAAAATAAAAAATAATGATGGAGGATTTGGTGGAGGACTAAATCAATATACACACATTGCAACAACATATGCAGCTGTCTGTGTTTTTATATATTTACATGATGAAGAAAATAACTTTTTAAGCTTTCTTGATAAAAAAAAATTGCATTCTTATATATTAAAATTGAAATGTAAAGATGGATCTTTTAGAGTACATATAAATGGAGAAATTGATATGCGAGGAACTTATTGTGCTATTTCTATTTGTTCTATGTGTCATATATTAACAAATCAGGTTAAAAAAAATGTTGAAAAATATATTTTGTCATGTCAGAATTATGAAGGTGGTTTTACAAGTGAAAAATTTCAAGAATGTCATGGAGGGTATTCTTATTGTGCATTAGCTACATTATGTATATTAGGAAAAGTTAATAAAATAAATCTGAAAAATTTAACCCATTGGTTAATGAGTAAACAAAGTAATATAGAAGGTGCATTTATGGGAAGAACAAATAAGTTGGTCGATTCATGTTATTCATTTTGGATGGGTTCTATATTCTTTCTAATAAATGAAATATATATGTTAAAAAAAATACTTTTTAATAAAGATGGAATAAATAATAATAATAATAATAATAATATGGACGACTATATTAATATAGAAAAAGGAAATGAAATAAAGGATTATTCAAAATCACATGAATTATGTCAAGAAAACAATATAAATTCAAATAAATATACAAATAATATAAAATTAAATTGTTTGAATAAATATTTAAATAAACATTTTAAATATAATAATCTAAATAATAATAATCCTAATAATTATTTATATGAACAAAAAGATGTACCAACATATCATAAAATTCCAAATGAGGAAACAAAATTTTTGAACTATCAAAATGTCAAGAATATATCAAAGGAATCAAACATTATGGAAGATATATTATTTTTTGAAAATTACAAAAATGAATATATAAAAAAAAATGTTCTTTTCAATGCAAATTATTTAAAACTTTATTTACATTTATGTTCACAAAATAGGAAGGGAGGAATGAAAGATAAACCTAAAGAAAGGATAGATTATTATCATACGTGTTATGCTTTAAGTGGCTTATCCTTAGTACAAAATCATTTATCATTATTAGATAAAAATAATTCTAATGATATTCAGAATAAAGATATATATAATAATTTAAATAAAATACATATACTATATAATATCACAGTTGATAAAGTCTACAATAGTTATAATTATTTTTCTCCCAATGTTCCTTTGAATCAAAATAAAATTAATTATAGAATAGGTAAAGGGGCATATTTATATTTAAAAAGACTACTACGAGAATGAAATAAAATGAAATGGAATTAAAACGATATTATAAAAATTATAATTCTTATTTTATTTATTATATTATATATAAATATGTATATATTATATACATTTTTAATGATAAATATAATTAAATTATATTTTTGTATTTTTTATAATTAACTATTTTTTAATTATTTTTGTAAAATTGTTTTTCTTTTTTTTTCTTTTTTTTTCTTTTTTTTTCTTTTTTTTATGTGTGCTTTTCATTGTTTCTTTTAAAATGTTATTCCGACAAATAAACTTTAATATATTATAACATGAAATTTTGATGTTTTGAATTTTTTTTTTAATGCAAAAAAAAATTAATGAACTTGGCACTATTTTCCATAAAGAAATATATATATTTATAAATACACATATATATATATATATATATATATATATATATATATATATATAATATAATACATGTTTTGAATAAAATTATTTTTGCAATTTATATTACAACTCATATATATTTTCTATTTTTCTTTTTTTCCAAAAATTTTTATAATTTTTTTTATTTGTTATTATATAATATATAAATATTTTTTATATAATATTATATATACATATATATATATATATATATATATATATATATTTGATATTTAAAAAAGATATAATAAAAATAGTACTCGTAATCAAAATTTTATACACATTTTCGATTTTCTTTTTTTCCCTTTAATTTTTCATCATGTTGGAAGAAAGGAAAAATGTATTTTTATCCAAATATTTTAATATATTGAAAACAAATCTAGTGCCAAAATTTGATATAGCAAGGTATGTGTAAAATAATATATACTTATTTTTTTCATTATTTTATTTTTTAGTATAATTAATATGTAACATATATTTGAAAGATATATAGGATTAATATATATACATATATATATTATACTGTAATATTACCATTATCCCGTTTGTACATATAATATATTTCTTTTATGTGATCAATACATGAATATATATATATGTATTTATATATATATAATTATATCCTTTGGCACATTTTATTTTTTATTTTAGATGTGATGCACCTAAAATGTGGAGAATGGCAATGGGTGGTGTGGACCCTGCTACACCCCAAGCTGAGTCGTTTATTAATTTTCACAACCACACTGTCACATATATGGTTTTTATTATGTTTACTGTTCTTTTATCATTAAAAAGATGAAAAGTATATATACATACATATATATATATATATATATATATATATATAGAGATACAATTTATAAATTATTATTTCATTTTTTTTTTTTTTTTCTATTATGTACAAAATAAAAATATACATATAGACATACATATTATTATACAGTTTCATTATATTCTTTTCCCTTTTTGTAAAAAAACTTATATTAATTTTTAAAACTCAAAAATTAACATAAGATATATTATATTATATACCTTTTGTGAATATAATAGTTAATAATTATGAAAATAAAACAAATCCTATGCATATATAAACATATACATATATATGTAATAATCCAGTATATTAATTTATATTATCTTTTCTAAGTTAATGAAAAGGCAACACTAAAACTAATGTGAGAAAAGGTATAGTGTGAAAAAATTACTTTTGAAAAATCGTGTAAATTGTAAAATCATATAGTGAAAAAAATCATATAGCGTGAAAAATAATATAATGTAAAAAAGCTTATAATGTGATAAAACCATATGGCCTGAAAAATCAAATCATGGAAATACGATCTAATGGAAGAATCACATGATAGAAAAATAGTATGATGCATAACTCACATATTATGAAAAATTAAAAAAAAAAAATAAAATAATAATAAATAAAAAAAAAAAAGTATAGGACAACGATAAAGGAATCACAAAAAGTAACAATAAAAAATATAAATATAAATATATATACATATACATATATATATTTTCTTTTTAAAGGTGGTATGTTTCCTATAATTCTGTTATAAATTCTGAATATATAAAATCTATTATGATATATATTTTTATCGTATATAATTTTTTATATTCCCCTTGATATCATTTATTGATATACATTATTCACAAATTTGTTTACATTATTTTCCTTACTATTATATATATCATCCTTTTTATATATCACAGTAGCTTGTTCATCATAATCAATAACCACTGGATCATAAAAAGTTAATATCCTATATTTTATATTTTTATATATTAAAATTTTATCTTTTAATTTTTCAAAATATAATTGTGTATTTAAATTATAATTTTCAGTAATTTCTTCTATATCTTTTTCATAAACTTCTTTGCTTTCATTAGAAAGTCTTTTATTTTCCATATTTTCTAATTCCATTTTTTTTTTCTTATATCTTTTTTTGACCACAAAATATTTATTTTTTTTAATTTTTTGAGATCGTTCATCCTGTTTTGAATTTTTTCCTATATGTTTTTTTTCTACTTTTATAGTGTCTCTATCAAATTCCTCCTTCATATTTTTTACTTCATCAGTATTATATATGTTATTCACCCCATCTTTGTCATCATATAATCCTTCCTCTTTTTCTTTACATGTACTTGGGTATAATAAATTTTTTTCGTAAAAATTTAATTGATCTAATAATAATATAGATTCATCATCCAAATAAATATAATTATCCTCATTACATAAATTATTTAATTCCTTTGATAACGAATTAGATGAACTATTCATTGTATTCACATCTTCTGGTATGGTATCCAAATTAGTACATTCATTAAATGGTCTTAATATATAACCATAAAATGTATAGGAAGGTCTTGAAACTAATACTGCTTTTTTATCAACAAAATGTTCATTATAATTTAACAAATTAGTATATGTTTTATTAATTATTAAATCATTTTCTTCTAACATTATTTCATTTTTTAATAAAACAATATTAGTATACCAACTATCACATGTTCCATATTTAGTACCAAAATGTTCACCCTTTCTTATTTCCACATCAATAGTTATTAGAAATCCACAAAACGGACCACTTTTCGTAACACAAAATATATGATTTCTCTTTTGTATTACTTGATTAATTATATTTTGTTCTAGATACAAATATTCTAATACCCCAAAATCAGTAGTATCCTCCTTGCCATCACTATTTAAAGTCAAATTGGACCAATCTAAAGTAACAGATTGTAATAATTTATTTTTAGGGCTAATAATAGTTCTTTCTGGATACTGATCACTTTTATATATTATATTATCTGTATATGGAAACTTAACAGGACAATAAAATGTAGTAACACTATATGGAATACTTTTGATATTCATATTAAAGAATTCTTCACAATTATATAATTCTTTGTTAGAGGAAAATTGATTATATGTTAATTTGTTCTCTTTATTCATAATATTAACATTCAACTTTTTATTATTTTCTTTATCATTATTTTTATCATTATTTTTATCATCATTTTTTTCCTCTTCAATATTAATATTACTTAAATTTTTATCGTCATATTTTATATTATCATCTTCGTTTATTTTTGTTATACCTACTTTTATATCTGTTTCTTTATTGTTCAATTCCTTATCTTTTAATACCTCCATTTTTGAAGCACATAAATCCACAGTACTATTATTAGATTCATTCCAATGTTTTAAATATTCTTGATATTTTCTATAGGAAAATATTTTCTTATGTAAATCCAAATATATATCAGCTACTCCCTCTTGTGAAGCAAAATCACCAATGACTTCACTTATAATTAAATCATAATTAAAATTACTACAATAATGTTCATCCAAACTGTTGTCCTTAAAGTTGTATGAAAGATTCTTTCTCTTTGATTTTCTCTGACTATCGTTTTCTTTATATTCATATACCTTCGAATAACAATTTATAATTTTAATATAATCCTCTAAATTATATCCTTCTATTAAATTTTTGGCCATTTCAGAAGCATCTCTATTAACCTCTAAAGCATCTACATGTTTCGCACCATTTAATATAGCATTAATGGATAATAAAGATAATGGACCCGTCCCTATTTCAATAATGTTTTTATTATAAACATAACAGCCTTTGTTATTTTCAAAAAAGATATATGGATTATTCCCATTCTTCATATTATTTAATTTATATACATTCAAGTTGTCCATAGTATTAACATTAGCAGTATTCATCATACTATTAATACTTTCAGTATAACATAAACTTAAAGTATTATTATCACCATTATTTGAATTGTTCATATTTATACTATTACTTCTTATTGAATTAACAGAACATGTATTAGTCCAATTCTTTCCATTCTCTAACATATTATTACTATCTGATTCACATGATATATCCTTATGTCCAGTCCATCTCATAGCTGCTCTATAATAATGTAATCTATTAAAATCATTTAGCATCGTTAAATGGTTATATAAATTAAATTGATTACATATAGATAAGGTATTAGGTTTCTTTCCATATTTATATTCAGTTTTCGTTGCAATATTATTTTTTATAAAATAATTAATTTTTTCTTTCAAACTTAAATTTCCACTCCATGTTCTAATCCTCTTAGAAATATCATGATCTATAGTTTTGCTGCTTAAATCAATTTCTAAATTTTTCAAAAGTCTCTTATATTTCTTTTTCCCTCCACTATCATTATTAGTGTTGTCTTTCTGGGACTTTTCTTGGCTATTTTTCAATTCACCAAAACATTTATTTATATCCTCACCAATTTTAATGTCTTCCTTATAATAATTATTATTATGAAAGGCAGTGGTATTTTCCAAAGTATTATTTTTAGTTGCTGTATTATTATTAGTACTTGTTGTAATTGTGTTAATATTTCTAATAATATCCTTATTAGAACTTATCATATCATCATTTTTAATAATATTAATGTTCTTTTTTTTAATTTTATTTGTATGCTTTATTACCCCTGTTTCCAAAGATTTAGCAACATTTTCTTCATTAATGTTATCGTCCTCATTTGTCTTACCCTTCTTTTCTGTTTTAGATATAATATCATCTACAACATTATTAATCTTATTATTATCACTATTAATAATATCTTTTTCGTTGTTTTTATATACATGTCCTTGTTCTTCCACATCAAAATTTTTTCTTTTCATACATTTTTTTTTATTTTTTTCTTCATCTTCATTTATTTTTGGTTCATACTTGTCACTATCCTGTGGGCATATTTTCTTGTTTTTATATTTTTTCGTATATTCCCTTTTTTTATTGTCCACATTGTTCATAAGAGTATAATCATCATCTCCCTTATTTATCATGGGATCATTAAATATATCATTGCAATTTTCTATTGTTTTATTTATTTCTTTTTCTTTATTTATATCATTTACTGATTCTTCATTTTCTTTTATAAAACAATTTTTGTCCTCTTCCTTATTTAAGGTTTTATTGTTTTTTTCATAACTCTCCATTTTTGTAGAATCACTCTTATTCTCATATGTGGAATTTTCAATATTATCATTTATCACATTATCATTAAAATCGTTATGTTCATATATATTTGTATTAATCATTTTTTTTTTTTTTTCCTCTGTTGTCAATTTATTTTTATATACTTTTTTGCATCCTTTATTATTAATTTCATAAGATTGTTTAAATTCATTTTGATAGATATCAAGCTCAGTTTTATATTCATCATTAGGATTATTCTCACTATGATTATTTTCATTATTATAATAATTATAATTATTATCATTATCCTTTCCATTATTAATAGTATAATAATTTTTCGATTTTTTATTTTTTTCCTTTTCATTCTTGAGATTTTTTTGTTTATTCTTTTCATCACAAGGATTTATATTCACGTCACACATTTTATTATCTTTCTCTTCTTTGTTAATATTCTCATCTTGTATATTATATAAAATTGCTCCATCCTTATTTGATTTATTAATATCTAATGTTTCATTTGTTGAATTGCTATTGAAGCTTAGTGTATTATGGTTTCCTTCCCCTTCAAAAAGTAAGGTATCTTTTTCTTTCATTCTTATCTTTTTGTCCTTATCCAATAAATTACCATGTTTTCCATTTTCTAAACCACAAGATATATT
Source organism: Plasmodium gaboni (assembly GCF_001602025.1). Classification (NCBI taxonomy): domain Eukaryota; phylum Apicomplexa; class Aconoidasida; order Haemosporida; family Plasmodiidae; genus Plasmodium; species Plasmodium gaboni. The sequence goes on along the minus strand of NC_031491.1, from coordinate 1,658,351 downwards.
TTGTTCATTTTTCTCATTTAATATAACATTATTCTGATTGTCATTAATCATATCTATATCATTCTTTTTTTTGATTACTTTGGTATACGTTTTTTGCTTTAATACATTTTCTTCATTGTGATAATTTTTATCGGTTGGTCCTGTTCCTTTTGTATTATGTTCTTCATAAACCATTATATAATATGATTTATTTATATTTTTTTTTTTTCTACAAGAATTACTATGATATATATATGTAACTATATATTTTATATATACATAAATTATAACACTTCATTTGAAATACATTCACAGGGAATATAAGATGTTATATATAAAACGTTATATATACTATCTATGACGTTTTACGTAATATGTAATATATAAAATGTTATATACACTATGTAAGATGTTCTTTCTAATACGTAATATAACTATATATTATAAATATAATAAAAATAGAAAAAAAATTATATATTTTTTTTTCTTTTGTTCACTCGTTTAGTTTATATTATGCACACTACGTTTATTTTTAAATATATGCATCATAAAAAACATAACCTTTATAAATATATATATATATATATATTGTTATATGAAAAAATCATATCATTAGGATAATCTAAATATACTTTATATAAAAATTATAATATCAAATACTTAAAAAAACATATATTGAATATTATAATAAAATATATAAAAAAAATAGATTATATAAATTAATATATATATATATATATTAAAATCTCTAAATAATCATATTTATGTATACACTAAATATGATTATATAATATTATATAAATTTTTTTTTTTTTTTAATACATCACACTCATTATAAGTACAATTATAATAAAGGGATATACCTTAATGAGTTATAATAAATATGGATCTAGAAAATGTATACTGTTTTTTTTTTTTCTTTTTTTTCTTAAATAAATATTATATATATTATATATATATATATATAATAATAACAATAAGAAAAAATAAAATAAGATAAAATATTACAAATTATATATACATATATAATAATAATAATTCATATTTACGAAAAATCAGGTACAAATAAAATCATAATTTTGAGAACATAAATAATCTTGAGAAAGAATTATTTATTTCTTTTTTTATTTTTAATTTCTTATTAAAACAATTTATTTTTTTTTTTTTATTATGTTCCTGTATATTATATTTGGATAAATATAAATTGCATTATCATATAAAGAAAAAAAAAATAAGATAATATATATATATATATATATATATTTATTTAAAAGTTATATTTTATATATATTTATGTATGTACATTTTTGTTTTTATTTTTTTTTATTTTATTTCATTTTATTTTAATTCATTTATTTTTGATAAACATATAAAATATTTAGAAAAATATGAAAAATAATGTGAAATTCATACATAGAGTTCCAACATTCCTTTACAATTTTTTGTGTACATATTTTTTTTTTTTTTTTTTATAACTATTACATCATTCTATTCATCTTAAAATGTTGATTTATTTAATATAATTATATATATAATATTATACATAGTTCCTTCTTATATTATTTCTTTATTATTTTCCACTCGTTTTTGTACAGCCTTTTTAAAATAAGGAAATCAATAAGAATTTATATCCTTATTTAAGGACTTATCAATTTTATGAATTTGAATAATAATAATATGCTTAATTACAAAATTTGTGTTAACAATATATATTTTTTTTTTACTTACAAATAATTGTACTCAAAAAAAAAAAAAAAAAAAAAATTAAATAGACATAAAATTTTTTTTTTTTAAAAATAAATAATATATATAATTTTAATGGGTGAATAAATATATCCTTATAGAAATATTAAAATAATAGCTTAATTTTTGTCCCTACACATTATTATATATATATATATATAAATATATCCATTTGTCCTTTTCTAAAAATTAGGGTAAAATGTATATAGATATCTATATGTGTGTACATATTTTTATTTATACAAAATAAAAACAACTAAAAAAAATATATGTATATTAATATATATATATATATATATATATATATATATATGTGTGTGTGTGTGTTATTATTTGTATTTATTTATTCAATCATATAAGAGTGTAACATTAATTTTAAATGCTATAAAATTATACCAAAAATTCAGTTATATTAAATTCTTTGAGATATTATAAATTACATGATAAACCATATTTATTAAAAATATATATTAAGAAAGTCTCCAAACATATATTTTTTACATTCGGATTAATACACATTTGAATATATTCATATAAATTATAAATATTACTACAAATATTTTTATGCCATAAAAAATCATCTTTGTTATGAATTATATTTTTATGAACATGAAATTTATTATTTAGAGACATATCATATTCACATATGAAATCTCCTTTTTTTTTTTTTTTCTTTATCTTCTCTGATGTTAAATTCGATTCATTCATAATTTTTTCTTCCTGAATTTTTTTATTATACATGCAAATATTTATTTTTTTTCTATCATTTTTAATATTTCCCACATCACTATATATATTAGAAAAAATATTATTTTCTTGATTATTTAATTTATCAAAAAAATCCTTCTTATAAGGATATATAGTATTATATATACATAAATGACTAATATATGGGAATATTAATAAAGATATTGCCTGCATTAATAAAAAAAAATCAATAAGTGTTAACCCTTGATTTTTGTTTATATATTTACTGAAAAATACTTGTCTATTAAATAAATATTCTAAATCGTATATATTCATTTTTTTTTTCCTTTTACTTTTATATTTAGTGCTACTTAATCCAATGGTATTAAAGTTTACAACGTTGTTACAATTCGGAATTAATGTGAATGGGCAAAATGTAACACAGTTAGAATTCATATAATTGTTTGTAAGAAAACTATTACCATCATTATTAATATTGTCATTATAAATATTTTCATTATTAATATTTTCATTATTAATATTTTCATTATTAATATTATCATCCTTGTGAATATTCATTTGGGTGGTTAATATATCTGACACTTTTTCCGAACTATTACATTTTTCATTTGGTCTTACAATTTTCCCACTTCTTGAAGATATATCACTATGTGCATTATTAATAAATGGCTCCTTTGTTTTTTTCGGCTCTTGTATATTTTTTACACCATAAAATTTATGATCATATATACTTCCATTTGTTATATCACTACTATTCTCTAATTGCATATTTTTATTCACAGAACTTTCAAAACTACTTCTGTCCTCCTTATCCACTTTATTTTTTTTATTTCTATCTAAATATTGATTATATAATAAATCTTTGACAATTTGAAATATTTGATTTTCGTTTGAACCTTTATTTATATCAAAGCATGTATTGTATGTACTATTATTAGGTATATAGACATTATCAATTATATTATTTAATTTTATATCTGTACACATACATAAAAATGTATTTTTATCCATATAATATTCCAACTTTTTCTTATTTTTCTTTAAATTGTTATCATATTTATTTAAAATAAAATCAAATAATATATAACAATTGTTATATATATTCATTTCGCTATAATATTTTTTTGTTTCTTTTTTTAAATTTATATATATATTTTTTTCTAATACATCCTTTTTTAAAGGATGTAATACATCCTTCCTTATTTTAGTATAAGATCTTTTAAAATCTAATGATATATTCTTATTATATAAATCATCTATATTTTTTATATCATTATTATTTATATATCTAATTCCAAGTACATTTAAACAATTCATATATTTATATAAATTACTTCTTATCATAATTAAATTTTCAATTTTCTTTTTAAAAATATTATCACTAATATTTCTATATAGAGATTTATAAGTTTCAATGTCATTAGTTAAAAATTTTTCTAATTGCATATCTTCATGGTTATCTATTTGGACATATGTTTCCTTATTTAAAATATTCGATTGGAATAATTCCTCTTCATCATTCATATCATTTTCTTTATTATAATTATATATATCATTATTATATTCATTACTTGGCATATTAAGAATTTTTTTATCTATTTGACTTGAACCTTTTTCAATATCAGAAGAATTATCAAACATATTTTCTTCTCCTGAATAAATTATATCACTTTTATGATCAAAACAATCTAATATATCATGATGCTTCTGTATATTTTCTTTATATTCATATGAATAATCATCATTAATATCATTTCTTTTTATTTTTACAAAATTTAAATCTTTATTATATTTCTTTTTATCATTGTATTTATTAATATCAAGATTCTTTTTACTACAAACAATATCATCATAAAGAATTTTATGAATTTTTTTTTTTTTTTCATTATCATCAAATATAACATCATCATCCAAATTAGGATGAACCACATTTTGTATATTGTCTTCATATTTAATGTCATTTAAATTTTTATTAGATAATTTATTCGAATTAGCTTCTTTTAAGTTATGAATAGCATTAATTTCATTCTTGTCATTTAAAGAATCATTACTGATTTGTTCACGCTTATTTAAATTATTTGACAAGGTAAAACTTCCAATATCATTTTCATCAACACATGTATCAACATTACTTATATATTCTTTTTTGAGAAAGAAATTTTTTTTTACCTTACTTTTTTTCTTTAGCATATTTTTCATTCTAATATTATTTAAATAATTATTTGGGGAAATGTTTTTATTTAAATTATATGTTGAACTTTTTTCACTATCAGAAGATGGATAATTTTTTTTTGTATAATTAAATATATTTGCTTCTCTATTTTGATTTTTAGATATATATGATATATTGGTTGTATTAGTTACACTAGATATATTACTCCTACTTGATACATTACACATACTCGATATATTTGATTCTGTATTATTTCTTATATTTAATTTACTACCCATATTTTTAAATCCATTTGAAACATTTTTTGTTTTTTTTTTTTCTATAAAATATCTGTCCTCTGAATAAAGTGAAAATTCATTAAAATGATTAATTATATTTGTATGTTGTTTTCCTTTTTTAGATAACTTTACTTTTGAATTTTTTTTATTACTCCTAAAATTTGATAAAGCGCTAACACTACCATTAGAGTTACAAATATTTTTATTAATAATATTATTATTAGTAATATTATTTAAGTGCCCCTTTGATGATATCCTGTTTTTTTTATTATAATAAGAAATATCATTTTTATTCCTAGATTTTTCAAATTTACCCTTTTGAACATTAACATTGTTGGACTTTTTATTTTTTTTCTTTATATATTTTTTATATATTTTCTCATAAACTATCAAAAACATTTCACTTATGACAGGCTCTTTAACATATCTATCAAACATACTTTCAAGTTGTATTTCAAATTGAGCATAATTAGGATCAATATAATCTATCCTTAAAGAAGGATTAGAATTTACTTCTAGTAACCATGCTTTTCCATTATTATCTAATAATATATCTAAACCTATTAATTGATAGAAATAAAAATTATTATGGAAATTATATTTAATTTTTTCTTTTATATATGAATAGATAGCTAAAGATGTTAGACAAGTTATTTTCTTAATTTGTGTCCATATATCATCTATATCATATCCATTTCTTTTTAAATAAATAAAAACATCACTTAATAATTGTTTATTATTATTTTTGTCATGTATATTCTTTTTCCTTATATATTTATCATTATCTTTATTTATACTATAATTAGTTAAATGAATATAGGTATTACAAATATATCGTTTCTTTTTTTTATATTCTTCTGTACATAAACGAGCAAAACCAACTTTAGATATATATATTTTAGGATAATTTTTTCCTGGTAATAATAAAATATATATTCTAAAATCGAATTTCTTTTTATACATTAATAATGGGTTATCAATATATTTTTGAATTATATAACTATTATATCCATTCAATATATTAATATTGATATCATTATATTTGTTTATAATCTTTACACCTATACCCATACTACCACAATCTGGTTTCATTATATAATATTCCTTATTATTATTATTCAATATATATTTTATTATATTTTTATTTTCTGGTAACACAAATGTATTTGGATAAAAATTAAATAAGGAAGGAAATATTAACGACAAGTGAGATAATAAAAAGGTTAATGTCTTTTTTTTTGTATACATATACATAGATGGTATTCTATTAATAACTTTTTTCTTTTTCATATAATTATAATGATCAAAATCGTTAATATTATAACCGATCCAATAAAACATACCTTTATTTATGTTATCAATATATTTCTTCCAATTTAATTTATATATACATGTATGTATTAAAACTCTTTCATATCTAGATAATTTAGTATTTATTGTTATAACATCCTTTTTTCTTTCTTTATTTGATTCTTTACATTTATTCTTTAAATGTATTTTCACTACTTTATCCTTATTCCATGGAAGTGAAATAACCTTTGGGATATTATTAGTTGTTAAAAATGAATTATCAATATTATTATGGATATATTTATTCTTATTTACTTTTTCTTTATTAATTTGTGTATAATATTCTTCTTTATTATTATAATAATGTTGGCATTTTAAATTATCATCCTTTGTTCTATTACCTGTCCAATTATTTTCTGTATTTAATTTTTTTTTTTCATCATAAATACAATGAATATCTTTAATATTATAACTGTTAGAAAAATCACCATCATCATTATTATTACTATTATTATTATTATTATTATTATTATCAGGTAATATAATATCATTTATTTTTTCTTTGTCCATTTCGAAAATTATTTCTTTCTTATTACTCATAAAATCATTATTACCATAATTTTTATCTTTATCCATATTATTGTCTATCTTATCATACACTTCATTTGGACTATTTATTTGGTTTACATAAAAAACATCATCCGTCTTTTGATTGTTATCGCACAATGTTTTTTTTATTACTGTATTCGACATTGTTTTTATAACAAGACTATCAATATTAGATACATTACTTTTATACTCATCATATTTTATATTTTCATTCATATTCTCAATATGATAATTATTTTTTTCTTCTCCTTTCTCAATTTCTTTATTATTATCACATATTTCATCTACCATATGATTTTCATACATGTTTTTTTTTACAATTTTATTTAATAGTAAATTATCTTCCTTATATTTTTTTTTCAATAATTTGATAGTATGTTTCATTTTTTTTGTTTTTTTTGTTTTTATTCGTTTTTCTTTTTTCCTTTTCTTTTTTTCTTCTTTAACATTCATGCTTAATTTATTTAAATAAAATATATCAAAATGTGTTTGACCCCCATTATTTTCGTTCTTCTCTTCATCATTCTTAAAGTTACAATTATATCTAATATTATTAATAACAACTGGTGATGTTCCTATCTTTTTCTTTTTATTACAATATATATAATTTAAATTATCTTTGTCCACACATTTATTATCGATGTCATTCTTTTTTATATTCTTCATAAAATCTATATTTCTATCATCATTTTTAACAGTTTTCAAAAAAAGAGGATCACTTTTAATAACTAAAGAAACATTTTTTTCTTTATTATTTTCAAAATTTTCTTTTTTGGAGTTATATAAATAATTTATATTCTTTTTTATATTATCATTATGTTTTACTAATAGTAATTTATTTCTTTCTGCATCATTCTTGACATGTATTCGATTACCATAATTATAATAATTATAATAATTGTAATAATTATTATTTATATTATTAATATTATTATCATTGTTGTTGTTGTTATCATTATTTTCCTCCGTTTGAATACTTATTATATCATTCACTTTGTGATCCACCTTCATGTTATTTAAATTGAAAATTTGTTTATTTTCTAATATTATAGAATCAACATTCCTTACATTTTTATTATTTATATTATTATTTGAAATACATATATCATCAGATTTAATTGATGTATAATTTATATAGTTATTTTGTTGAGTTGTGTTTTTTTCCACATCCATATTATTTATATATTCTTTTATATCCTTTTCTATATCATTCGATAAATTAATTTTTTTTTCCATAGGTTGCATGTTTTTATTTCCTTTTTCATTATCAACATATATATTTTCATTATCACAATATATATTTTCACTATCCAATTTATTACTTTGATTCATAATGTTCTTTATAACACTTTTGTCGTCTTTATAATATACATATTTATTATTCTCTTTATCATATTGAATGCTACTTTGTTTTTTTAAATCATTCTTATAATGATGATCATTTGATAACATTCCCGTCTTTATATTTACATGGTTTATACCTTCGTTATTCTTTGAATTATTATCTAACACATTACTAACAATATAATGATCCTTCTTTGTAATAATTGTATTATTATCATTATAATATTTCATATAATTATGTTCATCATTTCCCACATAATATCTCTTACTATTCTCTGTATACTTTTTATCAACACAAATGTTATTATTATTATTATTATTATTATCAGAAATAATTATTCCAATATCTTTTTTAATATTATATTCATCTTCATTCTTCTTATAAATTTTAGATTTCATATCACATGTTCCATCGAAAAAATTTCTATTTTCCTTATTGGTACATATTTTACCATTCTTAGAATAAAAACCAATATAATTATTTATCATATTCTTAGAAAAATTATTTTTATTTTTATTCAATAAATAACGTTCTTCCATTTTATGAGTCGTCTTGTCCTCTCTAATAGATCTAATCTTTTTATTTTCATATTCCTTACTGTTATCTCTATATAGTTTATTAATTTCGAAATATGTATTCCCTTTAGTTTTTGTTGCATCAACAAAATATTTATTATTCATAACAATGTGATCATTTTTTATATTATTACTAAAAATAATTTTCCTATTATTATTATTATAACGATATTTAGATTTCACATTATAATTACTATTTATATAATTCGTATAATCATTCTCATGATAATTTTTTTTTTCGTCTACTTTTTTGAAAGGATTATTTAACTTTGCATTATTATGTGTCAAATGAATTAATCTATTAATATTACAATTTTTTATTTCGTTTGTTTGGTTTTGTTTATATATAATATTTTTCGTCATATTATTATTATCCATAACTTTACATATATTCTTTTTATTAATTTTTAGTATATCATTTTGCCTTTCATTCATATTTATATCTTTAATATCAATAACTGGTGAGTTGTTATATTGTTTGTTATTTTTCTGAGTATTTTGATTTTTTATATAAATTATAGAGCTATATTTTTTTTTATCATTCTTTTCACTATTACTTATATTTTTAGCATATAAAATTTTTTGCAAATTGTTTCGAAATAAATATTGTCTATTATTATCATGATTATATTTATTAATATTATTATTGATCATATGATCATTCGTTATATTTGATTTCTTTAAAAAGTACTCAGTAGTCGTATCATTTTTGTCCTCCTTACTTTCAAAATTGTTATGTACATACATTCCGATATTATTTATATAACTTAAAGATCTCCCTCTTGTTTTCTTATTCTCTACATTATCATAATTACAAAATGATGAAGAATTATAAGGATGCACATAACTATTAACATGTGATAGGCTATCAACAACATACCTTTTTGATATTATATTTTTATCTTCTTTAATTTTGTTCTCCTTTAAAAAATAATAAAAAGGTTCCTTTATATTTCTTAAAATATCCTTTTTCTCATTAAAATTATTATTATTATTATATTTATTCACACAATTATTATGCGTATTAATTAAAGAATTGCATGATAAATAATTTAAATTGACTTCATCATTTATGTTATATTTATCATTTCTATTATTTATACGATTTATATCATTTATATCATTCATATCATTCTTATTATTACATCTTATTAACTTATTATCTACATAATAATTTTCACTATTCATATTAAGATTATTTGGCTTATCTAAATTCATAAAAAATTTATTATCTACATTAAAATGAAATATATTATCATTTCCTTCTTTTTCATTTATTGTATGATTTTTATTTTTGTCCAAATATTTTTTCATTGAAGCATTTAAAACATTAAATGTATTTGATTCTTCATATGATTTTTTAGTATTTAATGTATATATAGCAGGATATAATATTTTAGATGCATTACTATTTTTATGTTGATTCATAATTTTTGTTAATATATTATATGAAGTACATCTATATAAATAATCTTACGTATTTCATACAAACATATATACATATATATATATATATATATATATATATATATATATATATATATATATATATATATATATATATATATATATATATATTTTTGAGGTTGTACGGTTGTATTAATATGATCCACTTTTAATACGTTGATAAAATAATAACCCTATAGAAATAAACAAATATATATAACTAAAATAAACCATATATATACACACATAAATATATTATATATATGTGTAATGTCTCAAATTAAGTATAAAAAAAAAAAAATTAAAAATTCATTCTTTTAATTTACTACTTTCTTCTTCATTTATATTTTTAAATCTTGTGTAGACATAAATATAAAATAAAGAAAAAAAAAAAAAAAAAAAAAAAAAAAAAAAAAAAAAAAAAAAAAAAAAAAAAAAAAAAAAAAAAAAAAAAAAAAAAAAAAAAAAAAAAAAAAAAAAAAAAAAAAAAAAAAAAAAAAAAAAAAAAAAGGACAAGCTTATTCATATTATATTTAACAACAGTTATAAATATTCTTATTATATTTAGACATGTAACATAATAACAGTTTCATCATTTTTTCTTAATACAAAATATAGGTACAAAAAAAAAAAAAAAAATTTATATGCATACAAGTGCTTCCTTAAAAAAAAAAAGTAACAAAAAAAGAAAAAAACAAAAAACATCCAAGACAAGTAGACACCAACATTTTAATAAACATAAGCTTAATTTATTTCTAATTAAACAAATAAAACACAATTATATTATATATATATAATATATATATATGTAAAACAATTATAATGAATATGAAAGAACATTTTATGTAATAAAATTAAGCCAAAAAAATATAAAAATAATAATAAATATATATATGTATATGCCAATGGTTATACTAAAACAAATAGATATATTTAAGTACCATAAAAACAGAAAAAATTTTATCAAATAAAATTCATATATATATATATATATATATAATAATAATAATAATAATATAGTCATGTATTTACTATTTTTTTTTTGAACTTTCAAAAAAAAAAAAAAAAAAAAAATTTTTTTAATTAACATATATGTTTATGGTATATATACAAATATACTTATAGAGAAAAAAATAATAAAAGAAAATGTAAGTAAGAAAATAATATATAGAGTTAATTCTAAAATGTCATATGTCTAAATATTAAATAAAAATCGTTACTATAAAAATATAAAGGTGAGAAAATATATAACAACAACAACAATACTACTACTAATAATAAAGATATAAGCACAAATATAAAATTAAAAAAAAAAAAAAAAAAAAAAAAAAAAATTATATTGTGTACGTACAATAATATAAATAGGCATAATATATACACACATATATTATATATATATACATATTTTTTTTTTTGTCTACATAAGACACAATTTGATAATCCTAAATAAAAAAAAAATTGACGAAAAAATTAAAGTATATAAACATATATTAATTTATAGAAATAAATAATAAAATATAAGAATAAGACAATATAAAGTGTATATCCTCCTTTTTTTCTAATATATAAAAGTATTGTTTCATTTTTATATTTATTAATATTTAGAAAGCCATATTTTTCAAGACCTTTTAAATAAAATAAAATACGGTTTACAAGAAATAAGATGCATTTATGTGCATAAAAAATAAAACAAACATACAGAATATTATATATAGTAAAAATAAATACAGCTTATAATAATAACAATTTTATATACAAATACTTCAATTATTCTTAATGTACATAATAAAGAAATTATAAAATAATATATATATATATATATATATATATATCATGTCTAATAATATTGTAGTAATATTAGATATAAAAATATGTAACTTCTTTTATATTAAATGTAAAATATAATGTATCCCTTTATCATAAATTGTTTTTCTTAAAATACGTCATAGAATATATTAATAAAGAATACAAAATTTTTTATAATATCTCTATCCCATTTTATCTTTTAATATATATATTCTGTATGCTTAATATTTCAATAAGATGAAGACCAAAATTATTAATAATTTAAAGACCCTAGTTAATAATGATATAAGGAATAATTTGAAATATACAGATGATAAGAGAGAATTATCAATAAAACTATCCAATATTATTAAAAATCATATAAAATGTATATTTGCACAAAAATGAAAATAAATATATAAATGTAATTTCACCGTATCTATATTTTGTTTATATTATATTATGTTATATTATATATATATATATATATATATGTATGTATATTTCAGCCTTAACATCTAATGAATATAAAATCATTGTTGAAATTTTTCTTAATGATAATAAAGATCAAGGAGTAAAGTATAAAAATAAATAAATAAATATATATATATATATATATATTATTCCAAGTATATCAAAAAATATATACACATATATATTCATAAATTCTCTTCCTCTTATCAGTATTTCGACTAGATTGTTTTATAACAAACATACCGATTTTTTTTTTAAGGAAACAATAGTTAATGTAAAATTTTTAAAGATACATTACAAATATATAGTAAATTGGAACAAAAAAAAAAGTGCATAATTATAAACACACATATAATTATTTAATTAATTTTTATTTGTAGGACAACACTTATTGTTTTATAGTCGTTTATTTAATACATATTTAAATATCATTCATCTTCTAAAAAAAAAAAAAAAAAAAGGACGTTATATATCTTAATATATTTATATTACAATAATGTAATATATCTACGTTGACATTTTTATTAATATGTAACCTCATACAAAAAACATAAATCTAAAAAAAAAAAAAAAAAAAAAAATAAGTTCATCATTTTTTTTATATTTCATTTTTTAA
>NC_031491.1:1637187-1645030 GCF_001602025.1 Plasmodium gaboni | reverse complement strand
TATTAATCTATTAATTGTTTTATTTATTTATTTATTTATTTATTTATTTTTATTTTTGTGGATTCTCTTGCATGTAACATCATTGATATTTGAGGTTAAAAAAAAAAAAAAAAAAAAAAAGGGATCAATAAAAAATCGCTAAAAAATATGTATAATTAAGTACAAAAATTAATATATTATTAAACAATGAAGGTTATTACATATATATCATAATATATAACACAAAAATTATATATACTTATATCTATATGTGTTTATAAATATAAACATAGATATATATATATATATATATATATATAAATTTATACATTTATTTTTTTCCCCATTAAATTTTCACTACATTATTAATGTTTATTAATTTCTTTGATTAATTATTTTATGTGGACACAAAATTTACATGCAATGAATTAAATAAAGTATATATATATATATATATATATATATATAATATATTATTTTTATTTTTTTGATAACCCTATACTAGATTTAACCTAAATAAATGAATAATAAAAATTAATGCACCTGCATAAGAATATTAGCATTTTATTTTTTATGTTATTTTATTTTTATATGTCTCTTTTGTTTTATTCCCTTACATATATAAATACATTATTTAATTAAATAATATATATATATGTATATATATATACAAATACACAAATGTTGATATTTTTATAACTAACATTGTGTAATATTAAAAGATACACTCCTATACTTATTTAATAACAAGAGATTCATACTATAATTTTATCGCAACAAATAAAAAAAGAAAAAAAAAAATCATATATAAATATAAATTGATACATTTTTTTTTTTTTTTTTTTTTTTTTTTCTTTCTCTATACATAATATTTCTTTTAATATATATATATATATATAACAATTATCACATACATATTTACAATTATATTTATATAATTTTTAAGATTTTATTTTCTAATGGGGAATATATTAAAATTTCCTTTGTTCTCCTTTTTTTCTATATTTTTTTTATAATATTTTGTAGCTTTTCTCGTACTATTTTTTCATTTTACCCACTTGATACATACTTTTTTACATACACATAAAAAATAAAAAAAAATAAAAATAGACTACATATAAATAATATATATATATATATATATATATATACGTATATTCATTTATATTGTAAAATTTTATTAAATAATAAATAAATTTTATTTAAGTTGTAAAGTTTCATATAGTTGTCATTTCATTACAAATATGTTGTTTTTTTTATATCTACATTTTAGAACAAATAAAAATTTTGCAAAAGAGGAAAAAAAGTATATGATATATATAAATTTAATTTTATATAACCAGCAAAATATATTTTCATATTCATTATATGCATATATATATATATATATATATATATATATATTTATTTATTTATATTTATATAGCTTTTATACCTTTAAATTTTTTTTTTTTTTTTTTTTTTTTTTTTAAATATTAATATTATTTTAAGATAATCATATACACAAAAAAATATATATATAGAAGAATCTATATGAACATGTAAATTGTAGGATACACAAAATAAAAAAAATTAAATAGAATAATATATTTATCTTTAAAATGTGATTATATATATGATGAAAAAAATTTTAAATAATAATAAATAAAAAAATATATAATATATATATATATATATTGTTTTACATATTTTAGTTGACAACCTTTTTTGTTGGTGCAAAATATATTTTTTTTTTTTCCCCTCTTCCAATAGTCCTATCCAAAATTTGACATTTAGAGTTATAAAAAAATACACAATTATTTTCATTAGGTTTTTCTTTTTTCTTTTTTCTTTTTTTTTTTTTAAAATTTAAAACAAGACGTTATTATAAATAAAGAAAAAAAAGAAAAAATGAGAAAAGGGAAACCACGACATGTGCCTATGTTTTTAAGAAGCGAAAATAAAAGAATATTTTTTAGCTTTTTTTCATATTTCATGCCAAAGAATGATTTGAATTTTATTTTTGAGCATTTCGATATCGGATTAATCGTACTAACTAAAATACATAATATCCGAAAAAAATATGAAGAGGAAAGAAATAATATGAAAAATGAAGAAGATAAATCCGATGGAGATGATATGAAAATATTTGATGAAAAATTAAAGAACTTTTTTTTAAATTATAAAATTAATCCTAACATTGAAGAATCTAATGATACTAAAATATCTAAGAAGGAAAAAAACAATAATAATAATAATAATAAAAAAAAAAAAAGGAACTATACATTAAATAATGAATGCAAACAAAATAATGCACATAAAAAGGTTATGAATAAATCAAATTCATGTTCTTCAAATAAAAAAAATGAAAAAAAACAAGACAATATAAATGACAAAAAAAAAAATAAATTACACAATAAAAATAATGAAAGGGAATGCAATACAAATATAGAAATAAATAATGACATTCAACTAATGTACATGTATAATAATGAACAAGCGAAAATACATAATTTGGATACCCAATCTTATTTGCCTTATGATAAACAAAAAGGAAAGGAAAAACAAGAAGAATCCTTATATAGATGTGAGGACATATTAAAAATGAAAAGTACAACGGAGGATCGAAATAAAAAGGAAGACGTAACAAAAAGGAAAAAAACAAAAATTAATAATACAACACAAAATAATAATAATAATAATAATAATAATAATAGTTATGACAATATTAATGATGATAATATAATAATTAGGGATGAAGAAAATTGTATAAATACTATTCAACATAATGAAAGAGAAATAAATAATAATACGCAAAAAACTAAATCGTTGGAAGATAATCAATATATAATAAATTATAATGATAATAATGAAATATCATACAACCATAAACATTTAGCCTTATTAGATAATAAAAATGAAGAACAAGAAAACAATTTTATTGTAAATAATATGAATAAAACAAAAAATGCAGTTAATATAAAAGAAAACCTTGAACATATTAAAGATAATAAAAAGGATGAAATAAAAATGGAAAGAGAAACAGATGATATATACATTTCTATGAAAAAAAAAAATGAAACATATAAAAAATTCAGCAAAAGAATGAATAGAAGAAAAATTAGTGAACTTGTAAATTATCATGATGATTACTGTTTTTATATTACAGATTTATGTAAAAAAGGTACTATGTTATCATTAAAAAAAAATGAATTATTTAATCAAAAAAATGATAAAATCAATATCTTATCATCTGTAAAATATTTTAATAAACCTATACAATTTAATCAAATAAATTGGAATTTAAATAATTTATGTACAATAAATAATATTTATACAAAGCTATATGATGAACATATAAATGACAATATTATTAATACAACACCAAACATACAAACTATTATTAAAGAGAAATATTCACAAACATCATCTATCATGTTAGGAAATGAACATATACAAAATGGTTATCAAAATGGTAACCTCAATATTAATAATAATGACACAAATATAAATAATAATAATAATAAGAATGACACAAGTATGAATCATAATAATAATAATATAAGTACTAATAATAATATTAATAATAATGACATAAGTATTAATCATAATAATAACAATTATTATTATTTTATGAATAATTATATGCATAATAATAACAACAATAATTATTACTGTTATTATATGAATAACACCAACCATGTTAATAATTACTATAATAATATTTATATACAAAATGATCATGATCATAATAATGCACCCATTTTACAACCCATGAACAATTATCTACCTCATATTAATCATATTAATGATATATGTTATATTCACTCAGAAAAAAATGAATATACAAAAATATCAAAAAATAATCAAATGAACAATATAAATCCTCAACAATCAAATGGAAAAAGTCAAAATGATTTATCAAATAATATAAATAATAATGATGAATATTACAATCTTAATGAACAGAAAATATTAAATGATAAAAATAAATCACATATAAAATGTGATATAACTCAAAAATGTGATATAACTCAAAAATGTGATAATACACAAAAATGTGATAATACACAAAAATGTGATAATACACAAAAATTTGATAATACACAAAATGATGATAATTTTCAACAGAATCAAAATTATATTTCCAATTCATCAAATGGAGATAATAAAATAAAAGAACAAATATATTATGCACAACATATTCCAGGTTATGAACATAAGAGTACAACTAACCAAATGATAGATACACAAAATTATTCAAATATAAATTTGGATCCATATATAATGAATAATCAAAATGATAATAATGTTTATTTAAATCAAAATTATTTTGATACAGAAAAAAAAAACAATGAGGAGAATATTAATACACCTGAAACAAATACACATTTTAATAATATACATATATATCAAAATAATAGTTGTAATATGAACAAAATGATAAATCTAAATAATAATAGTAATAGTAACTGCACACAAAATTATGATCTTTATCATAATAATATAGAAAATTTTAGTAACACAAACTATAATATTATGAAAGAAAAAATACATATAAATAATGAGACTTCGTCAATTATAAATAATTCAAGTATAAACCCACAAATCAATTTGTGTAATAATAAGAAGACAAATAATGATTATCAAAATGGAAATATAAAAAATGATAATATTATCTCTAACAGTAGCATTAATATGAATGAATTAAAAAATAATATTCAAGTGAATGATTATTATACCTCTAATATGTACAATAATAATAATAATTTTATCATTTCAAATAATAATCTTAGTAATGATAATAATAATTATATGAATGAAAATAATGTATATTCACAAATAAATTGTAATAATTATATACCATATATAGACTCACATATAAACAATGAACTTTATTATAAACCCACAATTAATAATCAACTAAACACAAATTGTATAAACAATAATATATCTATGGATGATAATGTATATGATAGTAATAGTATTTCTATGCTTATAAGTGAAAACCATAATGAAAATAGAAATTGTAATATTACAAATGATATGTATAACAATCATATTAGTAATAATAATAATAATAATAATATTGATAATAGTAATAAGGGGTGCTTATATATTCCTAACCATGAATTATACAATTCCATCTACAATAATACTCAGAATATGTCTTCATCTAATGAACTTCCTCCAATGAAAAACTATATGAGTAATAATTTTTTAATTAATGGTCATAAGGAAGAACATATTATTGAAAACAAATCAAAAGAAGAAACAAACAAAACAAATAAAACAAATAAAACAAATAAAATAAATAAAACAAATAAAACAAATAAAACCAATAAAACAAATAAAACGAATGAACAAGTTTATATGTCTATAAATAAAAATAATACACTTATTTTGAAACAAAACGAAATAGATGAAAATTGTATAGGCACATCAAATCAAAACCTTAACATTACAAACGATATGAACAGTATGGACAATATGAATAATATAAATAATTTATACACACCTTATCATAATAATATACTCAAAAATAATGACATTCTATTTTTTAATAATACTAATACAGAGGTGATAACAAAACATGCATGTGCACATCCTTCAAATGAAATAAATATACATGAAAATATAGATACACAAATGAATATACGAAAAAATGAAAATAATAATGATATAATTATTAACAAACAACAAAAAGATATATCAACAAATAATGAACAAAACGAAAAATATAATTACAATACCACTTTTATTAAAAATGAATATAACATATTAAATAATCCATCAACAAATAAGAATTATAAACAAAATTTAGATTTAAATATATCTTCATCTTATAATATAAATGATCATATAAATAATTATCACGACCATATTCATAAGACAAATAAAATTCATAAATATGAAGAAGAAAAACATAAAGATATAAACATATATATAAATAATATGAACTCCAATGATAAAAAAAATAACCATAATTTTACTAATTCCTATTTTGACTTAAACGAAAATAAAAAACAAACCAATATATTTTATCATGATAAGAATTCTTTAAAAAATATATCAAATGAAGAATTAATAAATACAAATCAATATAAATGTATAAATAATACTATAGATAATAATATTGATCATAAATATGGTTATATAGAATTAAATGAAATTAATAATTCCATTACAAATAATGATGAGAATATAATTACTCCATATTTAAATAATGGTGTTATACAAAATGGTCTCTCACATGATATTCTTAATGGGGTAGTTCCTATAAATACACACAATAATAAAGAATATAACAATAATAATATTAATAGTAATAATAATAAAAATGATAACCACAATAATAATAATAATAATAATAATAATATTAATAGTAATAATAATCCTAACAAATATGTAAATACATATAATATCAATAACGATTTACAAATAAATAATAACAACTATTCTCACATCACAAACGAAAAAAATATGCATCAAACATTTAATGAAAATAAAATCTTATATAAGCATTATTCAAATAATGTTCATAATAATATGACCAAAAATCAAATACATGAACAAATGAATATTCATTCAGACAATAAATATGAAACCTGTTCCTTACCTGAAAAAAAAAATATATATGAACCAAGTTCATCAAATTATTTTACATATGTAAATAATCAAACAAAAGAAATTAATTCAAATTATAATGTTAACAATTCGCAGTGGAATAATTCCTATATAAATGAAATACCACATGTAAATAATAATATCATAAATGAAGAAAGAAATATTTTACCCTATCCTTTAAATAATGAAAATATTTTAAATGAACATAATAGTAATATATTATATCATGATAAAAATAATCAACATGATATAAAAACATATTACAATGATTCAACTAAAATTACAAACAAATTAAACATGGAATATTCAAACAATGAATTAACAAATGATGTAATTAATACAAATAATCAATATACAATAAATTCGAGATATCCAATATATCAAAATTATTCTTCTATTACTGATAAGGAAAAAATGAACTGTCCTCAAATTATAGGAAATCATAATTTTAATAACAATCCTGAATATGTCATTCAAAATGATCATGTTATATCAGATGGTAATAATAAAAATGATCCTATTGAAAATAGTAATAATATAGAAATATTTAATATTGAACAAACAAAACAAGTAAAGCACAATGAAAATGCAACACACACAAATAATAATAACAATAATAATAATAATAATTTAGTGCATAATATGGAAAATAATTATAATGCAGATGGTTTAAATATTTCATATAATAATTACACTATTAATCATATGTATAATCATAATAATAATGATAATGTTAATATTAATTATATGCCACAAAATTATTACCACATAAATTATAATAATTTAGAGACTTCGGATAATAACCAACTAATACAAATAAACAAATATAATATAAACACCAATATCAATGATATAAATATAAACACACAAGTTAACTCATACAAGGATAAAGACGAAAAAAACATCCTTTATAATAATAATATAAATAACATCGATAATGATAACATAAATCCTGATAGTTATAAATACATATGTAATAGTAATAATAATAATTATTATTATAATTGTTTTCAGAACGATGAATATAAATATAATGATAAAAATTGTAGTAATATTCAAAACAAGAAGAATAATATAGTAAATGATAATATGTCTAATATTATTAAATCACAATATAATAATACGAATAAAAACATGATATTAGAACAATATAATATAAATATGTATGAAGATAATTATAACCAAATGAATAATAATTTATGCCTCTTAAAAAACGATTCAATTAGTACCTGTTGTGATAATATAAATAATAATATTA
>NC_031491.1:1634624-1636458 GCF_001602025.1 Plasmodium gaboni | reverse complement strand
CATTAAAAAATAATCATCTCAATGAAAATAAAAATGTCAACATTCTAAATGCAATTCCCAATCCATTAAATAACTATTATAATTTTCATCTTTTATTAAATATATTAAGAAAAAAACATCTATACCATAACTCATTTAATGAACTTATTTCAAAAATGACAAAAAATTATAATATTAATTGTAATAATAATAATAATAATGACAATAGTAACATTAATAATAATAATAATAATAATGTAAGATATAATAAGAGAAATTATTCAATATCTTCAGTTGGTTTTAGTAACAGAAGCAAAAGGTAAAAATAAATAAATTAATAGTTATATGTTATAATATATATATATATATATATATATATATATATATATATATATATTTATTTATTTATTCCTTTATAGATGGACAATTTGCCCTTCCTATATATGTTGCAACAGTGCCCTATGCAGATTTAAACTAACATGTAACTTCAAATTTTTGCAATTTAATCAAGCTTACAATACTTTTAATATACCTTATGCCATATATAATTGTTACAAAAATATTATGAATAATTATCACTACTTCACATCTACCTTATGTCCACAACAAACATACTTATCCAAGCATTCAGCACAGGTACGTTCCATTATACATACATACATACACATATATATATATATATATATATATATATATTTATACTAACCTTTTTGTATTATTTTGATGATTTTATTTTTTCATTTTTTTCTCTTCTTTTTTCCTCCTAGGAACATGAAACAATTTTTAATGTCTATTGGCACTTACTAAATAATGAAAAATATAAGTACATACAAAATATCATTTTATTTTTAGACAGTAATTTATATACCAGAGCAGTATGGCTATTAAAAAAGGGACACAATATGAATGATATAGAAGTACAAAAAGCTGAGAAAAAATTAATAAAACTAATGCTACTTGTATTTAAATTTACATATGATTATAAAAATGATAATAATAAATATGAATACATAAAATCATTTTTATATTCCCTCAGAAATAATCATATCAATTTTGAAATTATGAATCGCTTTTTATTTTATTGACTATTTATTTATTCATCACTTTATTTTTTATTTTTATTAATCTTTTTTTTTTTTTTTTTAATCATATGAAATAATAATTATATATATATATATATATATACATATACATAATATATAAAACTTAAATTCTTCTATAATTCTTAATGAAAATAAAATTTACAAATTATATAGATAATTTTATAAATTCCCTCAACATTTGTGAAAGAAAAATAAATGATCACATATATTTTGAAATTATTTTTATCCTTATATAATTCTAAGGCCCAATATATCTAATCGTTGTCCTATAAAAACAATGTGTTCAATATATAAATATATAATAGTATATATATTAAAAGACATCACATCTATATATTCTCATTATTCATATTTCCATTGTCCATTACTTCCAATAACCATTTTACTTTTATGTGATAATAATTTAATCATTAAACTTATTTTATTAATTAATGTTTTTATTCTTCAAAATATATATATTTAAGAATAAATTTATGAACAAGAAAAAACAAAATTAATTAAAAAATTGGTATACATATTTATATTAAAAATATATACATATATATATATATATATATATATATATAAACAAAAAAAAAATAAAATAAAATTATATATATATATATATATATATAGTAGTAATAATTCCAAAATGGGTTAAATTTATTTAATCAATAAAAAACTAGCTAAAAAGAGTTGTAATAAGCAAATAGGAAAAAATGAAATAAGTAACCTGTTACTTTTTATAAACTTTGCTAAAATTAAAATACAAT
>NC_031491.1:1634028-1634584 GCF_001602025.1 Plasmodium gaboni | reverse complement strand
ATTATATATATAGTAGTAATAATTCCAAAATGGGTTAAATTTATTTAATCAATAAAAAACTAGCTAAAAAGAGTTGTAATAAGCAAATAGGAAAAAATGAAATAAGTAACCTGTTACTTTTTATAAACTTTGCTAAAATTAAAATACAATCTTAAAAAAAAAAAGAAAAAAAAAAAAAAAATTAGACAATGATATAATATATATATATATATATATTTATTTATTTATTTATTATTTTTTTTTTTGTCTTACTGAAAAAAAAAAAAAAAAAAAAAAAAAAAAATTAGACAATGATATAATATATATATATATATTTATTTATTTATTTATTATTTTTTTTTTTGTCTTACTGTAAGATGACCAAACTATTGATAACAAGCAAAATAATAAGCGTATGACATGTGTTGAGATAAATAAATTAAGGAACGAAGAAAGTATCAAAGGAAATAATGAATAACTAATAATGCATAATGACTGAAAAAATGATCTACAAAAAAAAAAAAAAAAGAGGAGAATATTAATACACCTGAAACAAATACACATTTTAATAATATAC
>NC_031491.1:1626503-1633728 GCF_001602025.1 Plasmodium gaboni | reverse complement strand
ATGTTCCTTCTTATAGAAGTAAAATTACATGTCTAAATGTTTACACATTTACATAATATTTAAAAATTACTATGTATATATATATATATATATATATATATTTATATATAAATCTTCAGGGGATATATTTACTTAACCTTCTCATCTATAAGATAAAAAACAATAAAACATTTACCAGCAAAAATATATACGTGAATGTATACATATATCTATATATGTGTAAATGTATACACATACATATACATATACATGTGAATGTATAGATATAGCTATAAATACATACATGTATCTATATAAGTATAAATGTATAAATATACTTACATAAGTCTATGTGTTTACATATATTTATATAAGTGTAAATGTATACATATATATACAATACGTACATGTGAATGTATATATACGTACAGAAAAAATTTACCTCCGTCATAATTATTTTTTTTTTCATTTTTTTTAGCACATTTTTTACATATATATATATATATATATATATATATATATATATATTTATTTATTTATTTATTCATTTTTTTATCTTTAATTTTTGTATGTCCTCCATATAATTTAGCACAACCCTTTATTCCTATAAAATATATTGTTCTTTATCTTTTTTTATAAAGAAAAAGAAAAAAAAAAAAAAAAGATGAGTCATACAAAAGAAGATAAAAATGATATTATATTAAATAAAAATGAAGGCGAAGATGATATAAAGAATAATTATATTTTACTGTACAAATCTTTTGATGACTTTAAAATTAATTATTCTTATAAAACCAAAAACAAGTTTGATGAAAATGATAAGATTAAGGAAGAAGATGATCATGAAATAAAAAGAAAATTAATAAATTTGATAAACACTAATTTTTATATAGATAGAATTTTACGTTTCAAAAAGGTCAGTATAAATGATTTGTATAAAACCTTTTTATATTCCGATTTTTTAACTAAAGCATTAATTTTGTATCCTTCTTTAATGCCTTATATTGAATGTATTATAGAGAAAATAAAAAAAATAAAAAACGAAAACGTTACATTTTTTCCAGCTATTGAACAGTTCAATTTCTCTTTAGAACATGTAGTAAATGGTTATAAAATAGGGAAACAAATGTTTAATTATGACCCGAACTTTTATACTAATTATTATCACAGTTTGATGAAAAATGATAATATCCCTTGTATAAATCAAACAAACATTTTTGATAATAACATAAAAAATAAGTACATGTTGGATAATAAGTTTGGCAGTACATCATTACATAATAATAATAATAATAATAATAATAATAATAATGATAATAATAATGATAAGTTTATGAACACATATTATGCATCTTCCAGGGGAAGTCAATTATATAATTTATTTCAAGACATAAATAACAACCATCATAATAACAATATTAATAAATACTTTAATTATAATATGCACAATAAAAATAATTTAGAAGAAACAAGAAGGTTTCCAAATAATGAATATAAAAATATAATTATCCCAAATAATTTGAATAACAATAATATACATATGAACAATATATATCCTGAACTAAATAATACATATCATTTAAATAATACACATGTACCCAATCTACAAAATAATTATAATCATAACAATAATTTTGATCATTCTATGAAAAATATTCAAAATGAAACCATTAATAACAACAACAATAATAATAATAATAATAATAATAATAATATGAATAATAAGAACTCTAACATATACTCTCCAGAATTAGATACACATTTACGTGTTTATAAAAATATTAATGAATATGATATTATAGAATTGAAAATATGCACGACATTAAACAATAAATATATATGCCGATATATAGGTAACACACAAAAATTAAAATATATATATATAATATATTTGTCTTTATATATATATATATATAATATTTATATTCACTATTTTTTAATATTTATTTATTTATTTTTTTAATTCATAATTTTTAGGTATTCATAGTGGTATGACTTTGTACAATATTCACAGATGCATTTGTATATGCTTAGGAGTAAAGAAAGAAGATACAGATAATTATTTACATGTATTTATTCTTAATAATGGAAATATATATGGAAGTGGGAAGAAATGTAGTGTTAGTATTATAAGAAAAATACAAATAAATACCGATCGACATATTACATTCAAGCATATAATCAAAACACCTTTGTATTTATATAAATCAAAAGAAGATAAAAACAAAAACAATACTGATAATAATAATAATAATAGTAATAGTAGTGGTAATAATAATAGTAATAGTAGTGGTAATAATAATAGTAATAGTAGTGGTAATAATAATAGTAATAGTAATAATAGTAGTAATAATAATTATAAAAATGAAAAACAACTGAATAA
Source organism: Plasmodium gaboni (assembly GCF_001602025.1). NCBI lineage: Eukaryota > Apicomplexa > Aconoidasida > Haemosporida > Plasmodiidae > Plasmodium > Plasmodium gaboni. The sequence continues at coordinate 1,631,366 of NC_031491.1, read as the reverse complement.
TTCTTCATCTATTGAGCATTCTAGTATTATTACCAATAATGAAAATATTCTTAATAATATAAATAACAACCATATTGATAATATTACAGATTTAAATAATATGAACGTAGACAAAAGCAACATGAAAGAAAATAATAATATAATAGATCATATAAACAACAACAATAATAATAATAATAATAATAACAATAACAATAATAATAATAATAATAATAATAATAACTATTTTAACAATTCAATGAACAGATTATATACTAATAATCCTAGTTTTACTGAGGATTCTCAAAGAGGGAACCCTTTAGAATCATGCAATAATTTAAACAATATGAATAATTTTTTGAATGTAAATAATTTTACAAACTCATATAATTTCTCTAATATAAATAATATGGAAACTAATATATATAACAATACAGCATGTAATAATATCAACAAAAATATAAATAATAACATTAATGATATATCGATTAATAATAACAATATGTTTAATAACATGAATTATATAAATCAATTAGATAATGATACTTATATACAAAATAATTTATATAAAAATCATATGAACATAAATCCAAACATTTTATATAATAATCCTATGATGAATAATATTAACAATGTACAAATAAATAATTTATTAATACCAAAAATTAAAAAAAATGATGATAATAATATAATCAATCATGATGGTCATAATGATAATGATAGTGATAGTAGTCATATAACATTAAACAAAAGCGATAAAAATAAAAACGATTTTTCATTGAATCCAAAATATGATTTTCATCAAAATCATAATATAAACAATAATAACCCAAACAATTTAAATGAAAAAATAAATGAACAAAATGATAATATTAAAGAAATAAAAAATATAGAATTATTAAATGATGGCATATCGTCTATTGAAAACACTAATGATAATTCATATTCCAAGTATATTACTTCTTCGGATATATCACGAAAGAATACATTCAATTCTTTTCTACATAATAAGCAGGGGGGCCTAAATTGTGAGAACAACAATATGATACTTGATAATAATAATAATAATAATAATGATAATAATAATAATGATAATATTAATAATATTTGTATTCCGAGTGGATACAATACAAAAGAATATAAATATAACACTTCCAATTATCCACATAATACTAACCACATATACAATAATATGAACATTTCATATAATAACAATAAGAATACCTACAACAATAATTATGTTCCATATAATAATTTTCATACTCCTTACTATAATAATTATATGGCACATAATAATTTCAATAATCCTTACAATATATATGATAACATGCAACATACAGAACAAAAACAATTATGTAATATAAATCAAAATGATGAAACCCAAAACAATTCATTTAATCATATTCATACAGATACTAATAAAGATGTAAATTCAAATAATTTTCCGCCTATAAGCACATTTCATTATAACAACAACTTAAATCATAACATATTAACACCATCAAATAATTTAAATAGAAAAAATGAAAGTGATCATATTCCTTCTAGTTATTCTCAAATTAATAATCATCAAATATATAAAAAAGCGGAAGAATATACTTTCAATCCTATAAACCAAAACAACAACAACACCAACATAAATGACAGTATGATGATGTTAATGGATGCATCAAATAATATGCCCATAAATAATAATACTTATAATTGCAATAATAACGAAATAATATATAAACATACTATCAATAATGATATCAATCAAAAGGATAATACTATGGATGATGGAAACTTAAATAATTCATCTGATAATACACAAAATAAGGAAACAATTTGCAATCAAGTTATTTTAAATAGTTCTAATATAAATAATCTAGGTTCCTACTCATTTCAAAATATTAATGATTTATATGAAGAAAAAAAAAATATGGAATATAATGATGATAGCATTTACAAAATAAATGACAATCCAGAAAATATAGGAAACCCACACAACAACAATAAAACAAATATATATAACCAGAAAAATAAAAGTTCTGAACAACATACAGATCATAATATTGAACAAATATATGAACAAAATAATAATGATGAAACAATAAAAAACAATACTGTAGAAATATTTAAAAGTAATGAAAACGAGCTTTACAACTCAAATAATTTCATATCAAAAACACAACATGAAACAAACAACATCTTAAACAATATCAACATAAATATAAAAGATGAAATGAACGGTCACAAAATAAATGAACACCCATGGACAAAATCAAACAAAATAGAAATTGAAGAAAAGAACTGTTTAATAACAAAATATGGTAATGAAAACCATAATATATATAGTAAAAATAATTCAAATATTTTTTTAAATAATAAAAATAATGACATAGTTATATGTAATAATCATAATAATTCATCACATATTCAAGAAAATTTTAATAATATGAATGAAAGTATGATAAATGAAAATAATTTAATAATTCCTCAAAATGAAAATTTAAAAAATACAAATGAAGAATATTTTACTAATGATCTTAAAAAAAAAGTGTCCTTAGAAAAAAATATATCAGATTCAAATTTTCTGATCAAAGTAAATAATGAAATTAAAAAAGAAGAAGAAAATAAAAATAATATAAATATATTCATCAATAACAATATATATGAATTAAAGGAAAATAATGAAAATAAAAATAAATTAGATCATTTTTATAGTACAAATATTAAAGATGATAAAGAAAATATAACAAATGTATATTCAAACAATCATTTAAGTGTACCTTTAAATAAATATAATGATGAAGACAAACAACTAATAAAACAAATGAATCATGTTTCTAGTATGAATTCTATATATGATTATAATTGTATGAATAATTATTATAATTCTATAAATTCTCAACAATTAATAAAGAATAATACGGAAAATTTACATTCATTTAAGAAAGAGACATATTCACCTTGTGAAAAAAAATATATAAAAAGTGAGATAAATAACATGAACAATTCAGTATGCTTCCAAAATAAATATGATTATATATACACAAATCATTTAAATATGGAACATGTACAAATTAATAATAATATAGAAGAAGAAAAAATGAAAAAAGAAAAAGATGATGAAATACAGGGACAAATTATTGAAGTAGAACTTAATAAAAAACTTCATAATAATACAACTGAGGAAAATAAAATGGTACTTAGTCAAAACACTCAAATAAATCATGATGCAGATATGAATATAAATATTAAAAATAAAAATAATAATAATAATAATAATAATAATAATCAATTTGTGATCCCTAACACTTTAAAGGAAAAATATCAAAATAATATCAACACAAATGAGAAACATAATAAAAATGAAGAAAACAAGAATAATGATATAATAAACAATACATCCAATATGGTTAATGATAATAAGTTAATACAAAATGATATAAATAATATGAACAATAATGAAAATGAAGGTTTATATATAAATGTACGTACACAATATAAATCAGATAATAGAACATCAGTTGAAAAAAATATCATGACATTAAATTATATTAATAATAATAATAATAATAATAACAATATAGATTTATTTGATTGTCATAATGATAGTACGAAAATAAATGACATCAATAAGGATACGACAACAAATTCCACACCATATATTAACCATAATATTATATCAAATGATTGCTCACCTAATAATATTAATAAGGATATTTTAGTAGATTCAAATAATTGTATGTATAATAACAAGCATACAAATTATAATACATATCATGAAGATAATTTACAAATTTTATGTAATCAAAATTCATCATCTCTTTTAAGAAATACCAATGAATTATTATCTAATCAATATGACAATGAAAAAAATATAGAAACATATGAGAATGATGATGTAAAAAATGTAGAAGCACATCATAATGATGATGAAAAAAATGTAGAAACATACAATAATGATAATTATAATAATTATAATAATAATTATTATTTTAATGGAAATAATAATGTTCAAGATGAATCCTTTTATTCAAATAACTCTCATCAGAAATATAATCAAAATAACATAGAATATATACCAAATGATGATAAGAATTTTTCTGATATACAACAATATACAAATGGTTTGTGTTATACAAATAATAATCAATATATAAATAATCCAGAGATAACTAATAATAGTACATATATATATAATAACTCATATATGAATAATAATACATGTTCATTTAATAAAGAATATTCTAATAATAATATGTGTCATAATAAAAATGATAACATTCATATGCTTAATGATACAGCAACAAAGATTAGCTATCATCCTATTAACATGTACAATATTAGTAATAATAATAATATTAATAACAACCAAATATATGACAACAATATGAACATTTACAATAATTATTATAATTATAATAATAATAATAATATGTACAACAATTATTATAATTATAATAATAATAATAATATGTACAACAATTATTATAGCTATAGTAATAAAAATTTTTATATGAATGAACAAAATACAGATGGTGCCGCAAATTTTATCTACACAGATGATCTCAAAGAAGTAGGAAAAGAAAATAATACTCATACATTAAATAACAGTTCTATAAACCAAACAGAATATCATTCAAAAATTAATAATAATGATAATAATAACAATGATGATAATAATAACAATGATGATAATAACAACAATGATAATAATAACAACAATGATGATAATAACAACAACAATAATAATAATAATAATAATAATAATAATAACAATAACATTGATGGTAATAACAATAATATGATGATGATGAATCACCATTATCATCCTTTAGTATATGAAAATCAATATAATAAAAATATACATATGATAAACCAACAAATACAAAATGA
>NC_031491.1:1625988-1626473 GCF_001602025.1 Plasmodium gaboni | reverse complement strand
GAATAAAGAACAATATATCAACATATCTAACCATGACAATATGTGTAATTATAATAACATCAATTCTATTAATGCGTATGAAAATAATAATGAATATATATTGCAAAAGAATATGTTATATAAAAGTGAAGAAAAAGAAAATATTTATAATTCGTCATCTATATATAAACAAAATCATGAACAAAAATATATTAATTATATAAATAATGGTAACTATATAATGAATAATTGCATGAACGATTATCACAATAATTATAATGTACAAAATTTCAGATCTTTTAAAAATAATGACTTCCAACAACATTTATCTTATTCAAACGCTTCTGAAGCTATGCTAAATGCAAATGAATTTAATCAAGGAATAAATAAAACAGAATTTCAAGGAGAATACAATTCTAACTTGGTAAATGCAAATAAACATAATATTAATAATGTAAATGCTATGTTTGATATAAGGAAGGATAAAAAAAATGATAATAATGAGG
>NC_031491.1:1623457-1625689 GCF_001602025.1 Plasmodium gaboni | reverse complement strand
GTACAAAAAAGTAATGGATATAATAATAACATTTTTTATAATAAGAAGAATTCACAAAAAATATGCCAAGATGACATTACCTTAAATGAATGTCTCAACTCTATTGATATAAACGAAGGAGAAAAAAAAAAATTTGAAGAAAATAAATCAAGTTTTTCTATGTTATATTTATTTGGAAAAGTAAAATTTTATATTAGTATTATTGACATTATACATAATAAAACAAATTCTCATGATTTATTATGGGTGCCTAGATGTTGTAATGGAAGTTATGGTACGTTCTTAAAACATAATTATTCAAATATGAATGAAATAAATAAATATACACATGATGAAGAAATCGATATAGATTCTATTAATTTAAAATTAATGGAAACCAGATTCAGCAAAAATGTAGCTAGCTCAAGAACAACAAAAAGAAAAAGAATGATAGATATAGATAAAACAGTTTTACATTATTATAAAGAACATATAAGTGAATTCTTTAATGATAAAAATAAAATTATAAAATTAACAAAAAAACTTTGTAAATATAAAAAAAAAAGAAAATTTAATGATACACAAAAAAAGGGAACATACAAAGATGAAAATGATTATGATAATTGTGATGTGCATCAGAATGGAAATGAACACAACCATGAAAATGATATACAAGACAATAACAATAATAATGATGATAATAATGACAACAACAATAATAATAATAACAATAATAATAAGAAGAAGACTAAAGGTAAGAATATCTCTAAAGGAAAAAAACAAACTTCTAATCGAATGAATAATACAAAAAATGTTCAAAATGCAAAAAACACAAAAAATAATAAAAATATAAATAATACAAATAATATGAGTAATATAGAAAGTATAAATACCATAAAAAGTGTGGATACTGAAAATAGAATGAACAACATAATTAATATGAATGGTATAAATAAAACGGAAAGTATAAGTAAAATGGACAGTACACATAATATGAATAATATAAACAGTATAAACAATATAAATAATATAAACAGTATAAATAATATAAACGGCATAAATAATATGAACAATGTGAACAATGTGAACATAATGAATAGTTTAAACAACAAAAATAATATGAACCCTATAAATCATTACAATAATGAAAAACAAAATATACTTAACAACAATCTTCAATTTAACCAAGTGAATTATAATAATAACCTTATAAATGGTCTTCAAAAAAACAATTTTTTTAACAATAATAATTATAATAATATTACAGATATAAATGGAAATAATATTATTAGTCATAATAATCATATCAACAATAAATTATATAGTAATATAAATAATAATTATTATTATAATAGGACTAACAATATAATCCCTAATAATACTACTACTAATAATCATAATAATAATGGTAACATATATGAATCTAAATGCCAAAGCATGATTCATAACAACAACATAGGACATGATCTAAAACAACAAATAATTAATTATAATGAAAATACAAATTCTAATAATAATATGAGTATACCTCAATTACTTGAGGGGAATAAAAATTTTATAAATATTTCTAATACATTTATCAATCCGAATTATTCTAATGATATTCATCAAACAAATGAATTATTAGTTAATCAAAATAATGTAGACGCGGAAATGTTGTCTAATAATATTAATAAAAATACATATAACGAACAATAAAAAAAAAAAAAAAAAAAAATTATATATATATATATATATATATATATATATATATATATATGTATATATTATGTTCATATATATTTTTTTATTTAAACAAAAAATATCCCTCTTTAATTATGCAACGAAGCATAAGTATATCCTTTATATTATATATTTTGTTGATTTAAAATATGAAGTATGATCATACATATTCCATAAAACAATTTTTTACATATAAATTTTTTTTCATATATCTTCAATATATACATATATATTTATTTATATGTATTATTTTTTCATTTATTAACATTTTAATTTAATTTTATTTTTTTCCATATTCTCAACTATAAATACGTAATCATTATTATTATGTCTTTGTGTACATAATAAACAAAATAATTTAACTTTCAGTTCATAAACTTTAATATAATAAAGCACATCCACAAATAAATAAAAAATATAAAAATATATATATATATATATATATATATAATATATATGTAATATAATTTAATTATTTAAAATAATTTCTTTTTTTCTTTATAATGAGAAATATTCGTCCATGAGACATAT
>NC_031491.1:1621144-1623157 GCF_001602025.1 Plasmodium gaboni | reverse complement strand
TTTTTTAATTATTCATTTACTTAAATATATTTTTTTATTTTTTGGTATATTATATCATTATTATATTTATATGAACTGTCTACATTATGAATGAACATATAAAAGTTTTTCTTAGAATTAAACCCAATGTGGAAAATATTATAAAATTGATAAATGAAGACTGTACAGTATATAAAGTACAAAATAATCAGTTACATTTATATGAGAAAAAAAAAAGCTATAATGATATGAATGAATTGAAAACAAAGACATTCAACTTCAATCATATATTTGATATACATGTAAAACAAAATGAGATATTTGATGTCCTTGGAAAAAATCTTATAAACAATTTTATGAGTAAGAAAAAAAAAAAAAAATATAAAAATGAACATGTATAAATAAAAAGGTTAATCAATATAATTATATATATATATATATATAAATATATATATATTTTTTTTTTATCGTACGTACATGTGTATATTTTTCATTTTGAAGATGGATATAATAGTTCAATATTAGCATATGGTAATACAAATAGTGGTAAAACATATACTTTATATGGTGATAGAAATATAGGAGAAGAAAATCAGAATTACGGATTAATATACTATTCCTTGAAATATCTTTTTGATTTAAAAAATATAAATAAAGTGTGTAATGCAAAATATCATACAACTGTTATGATAATTAGAAAAATAATATATATTTATATATTTTGTATCTCTTCAGGACACTGAAATATCCATATCGGTTGTTGAAATATATCTAGAAAAAATAAGAGACCTAGGTTAAACATAAAAATATATAAATATATAAATATATATATATATATAATTACCCTTTTAAAATATATTATTTATTCATTTTTTTTTTTTTTTTCTTTATTTATCATAATAGGGAAATTATTTCAATTATATCACATATCAACAACTACTAATGATACTATAACTTATTATTCTCAATTTCATGATAATATAATAAGAGAGGATGAAAACGGAAATGTTAATATGGAAATCATTATATAATCACAAAATAAAATACAAACATATATATCTACATATATTATATTATTCTTTTTATTTTTCATTTTTATATATATTAGACCTATGTAGAGAATATAACACTCCTACCAATAAAAAATATTGAAGATGTATAAAAAAAAAAAATATATATGTATATATATATATATATATATAATACACAAAATAGTTCTATTACATTTGTTAATATTTATCTTTCGCAGGTCAAAGAAATAATCGACTTATGCTTCAAATATAGAAAAACTTATTCTACAAAAAAAAATCGGGTGTCCTCTAGATCTCATTGTTTGTTGACAGTTTATCAGCATAAGAATATTAAGTAAACAACCAAACACATATCACATATATATATATATATATATATATATATATATATATATATATGTACTATATATGTATATTTTTTTTTTCCCTGTCCCCCTTAGAGAAAAAGAATTAATTTCACAGATCAATTTTATCGATTTAGCTGGATCTGAAAAATTTAACGATATTGAGTTAAAAAAAAAAAAAAAAAAAAAAAGGAAAAACAAATGATTATGAATAAAAATTTATATTTAACAAATAAATTGAATTTTTATTTTTAATATAAAATAAGGAGAACATAAAATATATACCTTTTCATATATATCAGTCTGAAAATATTTTTATTATTTTATTATTTTATTGTTTTATTACTTTTATTTTTTTTTTTTTAGAATGATAAATAAAAAAGAGTTGATTAATATAAATAATACATTATCAATTCTTAATAGGGTCATTATGGCATTAAGTACTAAAAATAAAATTACGAAAAATATGGAAAATAAAATATGTGGAAATGAAAATGTAAAAATGAAAATGAATAATATTCCAAATATACATATACCTTACAGAGACTCTAAATTGACAAGGTTACTCAAGGTAATACAAATGTAAGAAATCAGACAAATAAATTTATATAAATAAATAAATAGATATATAGATACATATCTATATATAATATATTTAT
>NC_031491.1:1619226-1620150 GCF_001602025.1 Plasmodium gaboni | reverse complement strand
TTACTATTATTATTATTATTATTACCATTACTATTATTATTATTATTATTATCATTACTATTATTATTTGTAGTAGTAGTAGTACCATTTGTCGTATTATTATTATTATTTTGACTATCATATGCTTGATTAATATTATTAAGATATGCTTCACCTTGTTCTATGTTTGTATCCTCATTTGTATGATTTTTTAAAAAACCCATATTCATATTATTCATAGCATAAAGATTATCACCATTAGTATTTATTAAATTATGCATATTATAATGTTGATCATTATTACTTAGAGATTCATTTACATATGAAATGTTATCTACATCATTTGTATAGTTTTTATAATTCATATTATTTAAATTGTTAGATAAATACATATTATTATTACTATTATTATTATTATTATTATTATTGTTGCTGTTGTTGTTTATATATTCATAATTAGTATGCATAAAATTATTATCCACATTAATATTATTATTATTATCATTATTTGGTATCATTTTATTATCATATATAGTTGATTTTCTTTCTTTTCTTTTTTCATCACTCATATAACTATTTCTCCTTTTTCTATTTGTATTTCCATCTTTCATTTCATATAATTTATTTTCTGTCTTTATATCCTCTTTAACAACATTATCTTTCTTTTTAGATCTTCTCTTCTTACTAATATTAGTATTGTTATTGTTACTATTCATTATATTATTATATTCCATATATTCCAAATTATTCATATTTTCTATATTTCCCATTTTTCCTTTAATAAAATAATAATCCCCCTCATTAAAATTGTTCATATTTTCTTCTTTCACATTCTTGTTAATATAACCCATCTGATTATAATTCATCATTTCATTATCTTTAATGAGATAATCAGCATTATTTGACACATTATATTTATTTATATTATCATAGATCATATTATCT
>NC_031491.1:1615368-1618926 GCF_001602025.1 Plasmodium gaboni | reverse complement strand
TATTTCGTGCATATTTGTTTCTGTTTTTATTTATTTTAACATACAAAAAAAAAAAAAAAAAAATAAATAAATAATTAAAAAAAAAAAAAAAAAAAAAAAAAAAAAAAAAAAAAAATATATGTTACAGATATTTTTTTTTTTTAAAAAGGAACAAAAATAAAATATATATATATATATATATATATATATATATATATATATAATATATATATATTTTTATTTCATATAATAAATATCATATAGAAATATGAAAAAACATTATTATAAATATTTATATATACTTAAAGCTATTAATAATGAACAAAGTAGTGCACTTTCCTTTTCTTTTCTTTCTCCCTTATCATTATTAAAAAAAAAAAAAAATACACAAGATGTTTTATTTGTTCATAATTATTCTCATTAAGATGTTTTGTATAAATAAATGTATATATATATATATATTTGTATTTATTTATGTGATTGATTAAAAAAAAAGAATTTTTTTTTTTTTCTTTTTTATTAAATAAAAGAAGAAAATACAAGTTATAAGAACAAATATGACTTAAAATATAAATGGAACTATATGAAGAGGTCAAGTGGTATATAAAATGGATTTATATATATATGTTTATATATCTATTTATTTGGTGTAACTTTGAGTTCATTCAGTGGCTTGTTCAATTGGATCTGTTTTTTTATATAAATGATTTCCATTGAATGATAACAAATGGATATCCTTTGAATTTTGTAATAGTATTTGTTTGACTTCCTTATATGATATATCTTTAAAGTATAAATAATTTTTCATAAATAATGATTGTAAGGATTTAAAATTATTAATATTCTTTAACTTATCCATAGATATTGTAGTATTATCATTTATTCTTAAAACAACTAAATTTGGTATGAATCTATAAAAGTCTAAGTTTTCTATTGGATTAGAAGAAATATCTAAATCTAATAAATTATATAATGTATTTTTAAAATTTATATTTTTAATATTATTATTAGATAAATTTAATATCTTTATAGTATTAGATAAATATATATTTATATTATTTATACTATTATATGATATATTAAATTCAACAAGATTATTTAAAAATATATTATTCATATGTGAAATTAAATTATGTGATAAATTTATATATATACAATTTTTTAAATGATCTTTTTTTAATTCTACTATTTCTTTTAACATATTATATGATACATCAAGAAATATTATATCAGGTAAAAAATATAAATATACTAAATCTTTTATATTATTATGAGATAAATTTATATATTTTAAATGTATATATTTAATAATATTCTTAGGTATAAAATCAATATCTTTTTTTATACACATCAAATTACTATATGCATACCCTTCACCCTTCAAAGTCTTCTCTAAATCACATAAACCATTCTTTATATGAAACATAATATTCTTTTCTTTATTATCATCTTCTTTCTTTTTTATTTCTTCTATATTCTTTTCTTTAATATTATCAACTAATCTTTTTTCTGTTAAAATATTATTTTCCTTGTCATTTTCACATTCTAAATTTATATCATCTACATTCTTTTCTGCCATATTTAAACTCTAAACCTTACATCAAAAAGAAGAATAAAAAAAAAAAAATATATATATATATATATATATATTTATATGTATAATATATATATTATTCCATTTTCTTATATTATATTATATTATATTATATACATTTCCTCATTTTTTTTTTTTTCATATAATAAAAATTATACCACTACATATTAAAGGATTAAAAAAAAAAAATAAAAAAAAAAAAAATAACCCAGTAAATATTTAAAGGTACAAAATTGTTTCTCAAAGACTTATTAATACAAATCATTTTAAATTTTCCTTAAATTTTAAAATTATTATATAAACATAACTGTCTCTCCTTCTTATGTTTAATGATAAAATATATACACATGGATGCATTAAATATAGCATATTTAATTATAAAGACAAAAGTAATATATACATATGTGTAGACATTTCTTCCTTTATATATATATATATATTAATATATATTATATTGTAAGAATAAAAGATTAAGACAAAACGCTGTTCATTATTACGCACACAAAGAAAAATATATATATATTTATATATATTTATATATATTTATATATATTTATGTTTAATAAGATCCAGTTGTTGAGGTTATAAAATTACCTCTTTATTCCTCATGTTAAAATAATTTAAATTCTCACATATTCGTATATATAAATGCCATTTATTTTTATCTCATAATATACATACATATGTCATATAAATTGAAAAATATATATATATATATATATATATATATTTCCTTTTAACCATTTAAAAAAGACAACTTGTATATACAAATATTTATTCTTTTGGTAATTTTTAAATGTAACTATTTTGTTTATATGTATAATAAAAATTATAATATCTCATTAATTATGTATCAATTCTTATATTTATCTTATCTGTTTGTTTTGTTTTGTTTTGTTTTTTTCTTTTTTCTTTTTTTTTAAATCGTGCCTTGTTAAATGAGCATGCATTGTAGAGCAAACTTAAAAAAAAAATAAAATAAAAATAAATATACATATATATATATATATATATATATATATATATATATACATATTCATGTTAAAATATTTGTATATATCTGCATTTGTCATGCCCTACGTTTTAAACTTATATAAATAATATACCTTTTATATTAATCTCTACAACATTTTCAAGAAAAAAGAAAGTTTATATATTTTATTATTAATCCTTCATCATATAATCTTATTGTGTAGTACACCCTTCCATAATTAAACGTACATATTTAAAATAGACATTTAATATATATATTTATTTATTTATTTATTTACTTATCTATTTATTCATTTTTATGTATATACATACATGTTCTACTTTTTTATAAGTTTTAAAAATACAAACTACAATTTTATTAGTTCCTTTTAAGATGGAAAATAATTCAAAAAACAAATTAAACCAAGAAAATGTAATACAGAATTTTCTTACAAATTTATTTTCATTTATATATGAAAAATTATTTGATATAATAAAAATAATATCTATTTATTTTAATAAGTGGTATAAAATAAGACAAAATCCAAATGACTTTTTTTATTTTATAATCATACATATTGTGATAATATTCTCTATATTATTTTTATTATATCTTCATATATATAAAAAAAAAAACAAACAAAACATATATTCTGTTAATCAAAAGGTAATAAGAAAAAAAACATCTCAAAAAAAAAAAACAGAAAATAATAAAGGAGAAGATAAACAATTTGATGATAAATATTATAAAGGAAGAAGAAAAAAACAAACCGATCAACAACAAGATGATACATATAATGCTTCTAAAAATGAAGAAGATCAAATGATAAATATAAATAAGTCTACAGATAAACATGTGGAACCGTATATTGATTTAACATATGACCACTTTAATTTGCAAGAAAACCAAAATTTAATTATAAACGAAAAAAGGAAATCAAAAAAAGAAAAAGAAAAGGAGAACGAAAAGGAGATGGAAAAAGAGAAAGAAAAGGAAATGGAAAAGGAGAAAG
>NC_031491.1:1611062-1614398 GCF_001602025.1 Plasmodium gaboni | reverse complement strand
AAAAAAAAAAAAAAAAATATTTCATATATTCATTATATTTTGAATTCCATATTTATAAAAAATATAATTCTTTTTTTCTTTTTTTATTTATTCTTAAAATAAGAAAAAAGGGAACTAACATTATTTTAAAACAGTTATATAAATAATATATATATATATATATATATATATATATATATTATATATATAATTGTACATTTTTATTATATACTTTTAATTTTTTTTTTTTTTTTTTTTCTATAAAAATTGTTATATATATATAACCACTACATTTATTTGTATAATATTTGTTTGTTTTTTGGTTCGATTTTTTTTTTTTTTCTTTTGTTTTATTTATTTTTTTATTTTTAATATCTTATAAAATTTTATTTTTAATTATTAAACGTTCAGAAAATAATTCTTAACTTGTGATTTTTAAATTGTACCTATATAATATATATATATATATATAGAACAAAAAAAAAAAAAATATATATATATATATATATATATTAACATATCCGATTTATTATTATTATTATATATATATATTATATGCATTATTTCTTTTTTATTTACAAATAAACATGTTGGTACGACAAAAATAAAAACCACGAGTTCTTTTTAAAGTACCCTAAAAATATGTACAAAATATTACCTATATATATATTTTTTATATATAATATGAATTGATAAACAAAATTTATCATTTCTTCCAGGGCAATTTATATAAATATATATATATATACATATATATGTACACACTACAATACATATATAAGATATATATAAATATATAACATATTGTTAATTTTGTAATTATTATATATATATTCTTTTTTTTTTTTTAACTCTTGAAAACCATATCAAAATGAGTGATAATATTATGAACGGTGATATTCTCTCAGAGTATAGAAAGATGCATAAAAAAAATTATGAGGAAAGAATAATAAAAGAAAATGAATTAATAGAGAAACAGAAAACAGAAGAATTATTAAATGAAAAAAAAAAAAATGAAGAAATTTATAGACAATTACAAATTGATAAAGATAGAGAATACTCTAAACAATGTTATTATGAAATTAATAATTTTCAAAACATACATGAGAGAACTTATAATGATTCAGATATTAGAGATAATTATACACAAAGGTTAATTAACCCTTCAACATATTCTTATATTGATAATAATATGACACAAAATTTGTTGCATGATGATATAGGATATACGTTTTCTCAAAGAATTAGGCGTTTTTTCCTAATCAAGTAATCACAAAAATGAAATAAAAAAATAAAAACATAAAAATTAACATATATATATATATATATATATATATATTTATTTATTTATATTTATTTATTTATTATTTCCATATTTTATAGCAATATCAGGCAGTGCTTTGTGTGTACAACGGTACAATTGATATGTAACGTTGTCCTTATTATTTTATTAATTGCCTTTATAATAATATTTAGCTTGTCATAAAATTTTTTTAATAGTTTATATTTTTAAACCGTTTTAATTTTTTTAATTCATATATTATTTCATTCTTTATTTTATATTATTTTATTTTCTCTTTTTTTTTAGTCTTTTGCTTTTTTTTTTCTTTATTTTTTTTTTTTTTTTTTTTTTTTTTCTGTTGATACTTTTTAAAACTTCATATTATAATTCTTTCCGCAAAAAAATAATAGATATAACTTTATCCTTTCTTTAAAAAATAAATAATCGTGTATATACAATTCATATTTATTCAGAAATTTTCTTACGATGTCGTAAAATATTTGGAACCCTTTGTTCATTTCTATATGATAAAACGTAGGACATTTTAAGAGATTATACTTTCAAACAAACAAAAAGTAAAACAAAACATAGGTATATATAGTAAAGTTCTTTTATATATTAATATAATAAAAAAAAAAAAAAATTAGAACATCCAAATGTAATAAATATTATATATATATATATATATATATTATATTTTTTATATGTAATTAAAAATGAAGTGTTTAATTTTTTGTTTCTCCATTTTTTTAATTTTGTCCTTCTCCCTTTGCTTAACACATAAGGATTATAAATATTGTGACAACACACACAGAGGCATTTTGAAATATCATAAAAAAAAAGTCCCCATAAAAAAATAAAATATACACTATATATATGTATTTATATATATATATATATATATATATGTAATTATTTTATGTTTTGACAAAATATTATATTTATATATAAATCATATATATATATATATTTAGGACTATAATGAATATGTCACCGTATCAGCTATATTAAAAAATGATGCCATAGAATTATTTAAGTAAAAAATTATAAACATAAATATAGATTTTAAAATATCTACTTTTTTCTCATAATATATTATTCATATATATGTTACACAATGATATATATATATATATATATATATATATGTAGGGGATCCAAATTCTTTGAAAAGATTTCTTTAAATGATATCATAACCCCCATTGTAATTTTATCAACAGATGTGGAATGTTTGACATTAAACATTGGTAAGTTAAAAAAAAAAAGAAAAAAAAAAAAAAAAAAAAAGTAAAAACAGCTAGTTATTATAAATATCGTATTATATATATATATATATATTTTTACTTTGAACAGTTAATGATGATTCAGTAATACTTTGGTAATAATTCAAAAATGTATATTTGTAATTTTAAGGATATACAATTTAAAAATTTAATTTCAAATATATATTTTTTTTTCTTTCTGGAAATGTAGTTCCGATACGGAGGAATCAATAAATAATTGGGTAACAAAAAAAAAAAAAATAAATAAAATAAAAAAAAAGGAAATTTAACTAAAGCACATATATATATATATATATATATATATATATATATGTATGTGTCCTTATGGTGACTAAAATATTATTACCTCCTTAATCATATAATAAATAACAAATAAATATATTTTACTTATTTTTTATTTTTTCATAGTGGTTATATTTAACCAAACAAATTCTTTGTCTCAATAAGGGTGAACTCAGAAACGAAAACGACAACAAAACACTTGAAGAGGAACAAAATAATGTAAAAGGAATAATACGATGATTAAACAAACAAATAAATATAAATATATATTTACATATATTATATTTTAGTAAATCATACATTTTAATATTTATATACAATTCTATAGATTATAAACAATAATTCGGATGAAGTTTCTATTAACATAACTGAAGATGACCTCGACAATATTCCAAACGGTTATAATTAAAAAAATAAACAAATAAATAAAAAAATAAAAATATGGTAAATATGTACATATATATATATATATATTTATATTTATTTATTTATATATTTATATATATTTAT
>NC_031491.1:1607286-1610962 GCF_001602025.1 Plasmodium gaboni | reverse complement strand
CTTCTAATAAGAATGTATAGAAATAAAATAAATAAAAATAAAAATTTTAATTTATAATATATATATATATTAATTATTATATATATTTATAATGGTGTTTTTTTTTTTTTTTTTTTTTTCTCATGAATATATATTTGAATAGTATACTATAATAAAGGGAAACAAAACAATAAATATTTTTATTATGGATAATTTGTAAGTAATTATTTTATTGTTATATATAATAATATATATATAATATAATAAATTTAAATATGCATATATATATATATATATATATATATTCTTATATTTATATATTCTTTGATTTATTCATTAATTTCATACATTTATATATTAAATTTTATATTTCTCATCATTATTATTATTTTTTTTTTTTTTTCTTCATTTGGGTTCATATGATTGAATGGGTAATTATCTGTTTGGACCTCACGGTTTATATCATTCAAATAATTACAATTATAATAATTATCATTATTATTATTATTATTATTATTATTATGATTATTATTTGTGTGGTTATGTAATAACATGGATGTTTCATCTATGTGGGCATTTTGTTCCATCTGAATATCATTAGACCTCTCAGTTATTATTTTTTACTCCTAAAAAATAAAACATGGAAGAAAACGAAGAAAATATAAACAATAATAAAGTAGATAAAGAAATATTAATCCAATTTGTTGACCATGAGAATGTTACAACAGGACCTGTTATAAATGTTTCTTTAAGTATTACCAAAGATAATTTAGATGAATTATTAAATAATTTAAAAAAAAAGAATGAGGATTTACCTGATCAAGATGATTCAGAAGATATAAATTATTATTCATTTATGATTAATGATAAATTACCTATAAAAAATAGTTTATATGAAGCTATCAAAGATAATCATATAAGTAGTGAGGATATATTATCAATAAAATATTTTCCTTTAAATATATTTAAAGTAAAAAAAATATCTACATGTACATCTACATTACCAGGACATACAAGTTCAATATTATGTTTAGCATTTAGTCCAAATAGTTCTCACCTTGCCACGGGTTCAGGTGATAATACTGTTCGTTTATGGGATATATACACACAAACACCTATAGCAACATTAAAAGATCATAAATCATGGGTTTTAGTTGTTCTTTTTTCACCAGATAATAAATTTTTGGCAACAGCTGGAATGGATAGCAATGTATGTATATATGAAACACATACTGGCAAACTTTTAAATATATTAACAGGTCATAAAAAAGAAGTCACAACTTTGTGTTTTGAACCTTTACATCTTTTAAAAGAAGAGGATATACAAAATGATTTGGATAATATAAATAAGAGAAAAATTAATGATAATGAGGAAAAAGACCAATCAGATAACACAAAGAAGAAAATAAAAATATATAATGAAAATGATGTTATTAGTTGCAATGGAGATTATTCAAACGAACACGATAGTGAAAAGAGTGATGCTATAAAGAGTGACACTATAAAGAGTGAGACTATAAAGAGTGACACTATAAAGAGTGATACTACCAAAGGAGAAACAACAAATAATAATAAAACGAATAAAATAAACAAAAAAAAAAATTTTCAAAATATTCAAAATAACCAATCGTATGATAATACTTCAACTAATCGTTCTTATTTTGTAAGGAGCAGACTTGCAAGTGCTGGAAAAGATGGAAGTATTCGTATTAACAATATTTTAAACAATAGTGTTGATAAAATATTAAATGGTCATTCTGATACAATTACTTGTATCTTATGGTCAGGAAGAGATACAGAAAATAGTATTTTATATAGTAGTTCGAGAGATACAACTATTAAAATATGGAATGTAAATGAAGGGACGTTAATATATAATTTTAAAGGACATAAACATTGGGTTAATTGTCTAACCTTAAATTCAGAAAGATTATTAAAAAATGGTATATATAATCTTGATGTTATAATTAATAAAATTAATATAGTAAATTATATAGACAAATCAAAAAATATAATGAAAAACTTTTTTAAACGTCAACAATATGAAAAAATTGTAAGTGGTTCAGATGATGGTACATTATTTCTAATTGACTGCCTACCATATAATGAATATAAAAATTTTAGATTATTAGGTCATCAAAAACCTGTAATTCATACACAATTTTCTCCAAATGGAAAAATGATTGTGTCCTCTTCTTTTGATAAAAGTATAAGAGTATGGTCAGCTGTTGATGGCAAATTCTTAGCTGTTTATCGTGGCCATGTAGGACCTGTATATAAAGTTGCTTGGTCTATAGATAACAACTTTTTTGTATCATGTAGTCAAGATAGTACTTTGAAATTATGGAAGGTTAACCACTTATTTGAACAAAATGAATTACCACAATCAGATATAGAAAAAAAGCAACAACAAAATGAACAAAAAAAAGATCAAACAAATAATGACACTAATGATATAACAAATAATAATCAACAAAAAAATAAAGTAAATGATAAAGAAAAAAATCAAAATAATAAAAAAATCAAAACATTACTTGTAGATTTACCAGGACATGCTGATGCAGTTTATGCAGTCGACTGGTCAAATGATGGTAAATTTGTTGCATCAGGTGGAAAAGATAAGGTATTAAAATTGTGGTCCCACTGAAAATTATGGAATATATAATTATTTTATTTATTTAATTTTTTCTTTTTTTTTTTTTTTTTTGTTTATTTCAAAATTTATAAGAAATATTTAAATGTCTTATTATTAATTAATTGAAAATATAAAAAATATTAATCTAATCTAATATATATATATATATATATATTTAAAAGACTTTACACTTTTTTATATCATTAAATTATTTTTCATTTATTATGGGTAGAATTACATCCTCCATTTCTTTATGCTCATCAATCAAGTTGACTAATAAATTTAAATGTTTCCTTTAATATGGTAGAAATGAAAAAAGAATTAAAATAAATAGAATAATAAAATAATAATGAATAAAAAGATAAAATATTACATAAATATAGAACTTAATTCTTTCTATTATTTCATATAATGAATATAATTTTCATTTTATTTATTAAATTTTTTTTTTTTTGTTTACTTTTCTATGTCTTTTAGTGCATCTAGTCTTTTTTGAAACATGTTGCATATCTCTTCGTATTTCTAACCAAAAATATGAACACAACTAAATGTATATATATATATATATATATATGTATATTTTATTTTTATATTTAATTAAACCTACCACATTTATTATTTCATTTAAATATTTATCTGACAGAAATGATATTAATAATGATATACAAATACTATGAAAATATTTATATATACACATACATAAATGCATATATAGGTGTATATATTAATAACCCACCTAACTCTTTATTCATATCCCAATTTTCGTAACTCTTATTTTTTACATCATTCAATTTATGTTTTACTACTTTCATCTTTTCAAGATAAAATCTGACGGTTCATAAAAAAAAAAAAAAAAAAAAAAAAAAAAAAAAAAAAACCAATATGATCATATAACCATACACACATTTGATTATATTATAATATAAAAATTTTTTTTTTTTTTTTTTTTTTTTTTTTTTTTTTTTTTTTATTTTTTTATAAATAAAAATATATAATTTTTATTTTTTTTTTATTTATTTATATATAATAAAATATATAAAAATAAAAAAATATTTTATTATT
>NC_031491.1:1590184-1607186 GCF_001602025.1 Plasmodium gaboni | reverse complement strand
AAAATATAACATACAGAGGAAAAAAAAAAAAAAAAAATATATATATATATATATCCGGACATATGTATATATTATTTTATTTTATTTCTTATAGATTTGTTGTGCATTACAATACCTGCACTCAAATAATATTATCCACAGGGACATAAAAGTAAGAAAATAAAAATATTATATATATATATATATATATATATATATATATATATATATATTTATATGTATGTATATGCGCACATTGTCTATATTCATTTAATGTATTATATATTATATTATATTATATCATATCATATCATATCATATTATTTTTTATATTTATTTTTTTAAAGGCCGAAAATTTCCTCTTCAAAAATAAAAATACAAAAAATATAAAACTTATAGATTTTGGAATGGCAAAAAAGGTAAATAATAAAAAAAAAAAAAAAAAATTTACAATATTATATATATATATATATATATATATATATATATATATATATATATTTTTTTATTTTATTTTATTTTTAATTTTTATTTTATTTTATTATTTTATATATAATGATAAAGAACGAATTAGATTACTTAAAATATATCATTTGTGATATATTTGGATCTTGTTGTAGCGACATCGTTGAGATAATTCTTCTTTATGGGAATAAGTTGAGCATATACGAGTTAATAAATTTATCTTCTTACGAGTTTAATGTAGTAAGAAACGTTTTATTGTGTTTACTTATTCACAACATTGTGGATGTAAATATAATTTATAGTAAATCGATTGAATGTCATCATTTGTCTCCAGAAGAAACTAGAGGCGTTGTAAATATGGATGATAATAACAAAACATATAATGATAATAATAAAACATATCATGATAATAATAATAATAATAATAAAACATATCATGATAATAATAATAATAATAAAACATATCATAATAATCACAACAAAATGACGTACCTTTTTAAAGTTGGAAAAAATAAAAAAAAAAATATTTGTTCACATTATAAACATAATGAAGAAATAAAAACCATTCCAGATATGCAGAACGAAGAAATGCAATCATTCAATTTTTTGTGTAATAGTAAGAATTATGAATATATGAAAAGATGTAAATGTGATTCATGTATATGCAAAATTAGAAGAGTAGAATATTTTGTTATCATAAAAAATATATATATTCTTGTTAGATATCCTTCTATACTTTATTATATACATCCTACATGTATTATAAAAGACAAAAAAAGTATATCATCTACAAATAATTTATCTACAATCTCTTCTGATATGCATGTTGATATGAATAACTACAATTTTTTTAATTCTGAAATGATAGATGAATTTGAAAGTATAACCAATTCATATGATGACAATAATTCCAACATAATGAAAAATAATAATATGCAAAGAGATAAAAATAAGAGTGTACACAATAATAATCATATTAATCATAATAAACATAATGATAATAATAATAATAATAATAATAGTGATAATAATAATAGTGATAATTATAATAATAATAGTGATAATTATAATGATAATTATAATTATTATTATTTATATAACACGAACCAAGACAAAGATGATCCACTTTTTCTTAATTCCACAGGACATGCCCAAAAAAAAGAAACTTTTCAATTCATTAAAAAAATTATTCTCATAAGAATTATAAAAAATGGTAGGATGACTATAAATAAGTGCATAGAAAATTTAAATAATGATGACTATGCGGAGGTTTGTAAAAAAGATGTTCCTGAGATAAATAAAAATTATTTGAGATTCTTATTTTTAGAATTATTAAGAAAAAGATTTATAAAGAAATGTAAATATTTTAACGAGCATGACTGTGAAAATGATAAACGACAACAATATGATGTGTTTAAAAATGATAATTACAAAAAAATATATACAAATAATATAATAACTGAGAGGTCTAATGATATTCAGATGGAACAAAATGCCCACATAGATGAAACATCCATGTTATTACATAACCACACAAATAATAATAATAATAATAATAATAATAATAATAATAATAATAATAATAATAATAATCATGATAATTATTATAATTGTAATTATTTGAATGATATAAACCGTGAGGTCCAAACAGATAATTACCCATTCAATCATATGAACCCAAATGAAGATCCACATAATATGAAAAAGAAATATAATAAAAATAGTATAAGTAACAAAAAAAAAAAACATATTGAAAAAGATGAAATTTGTCATAATACAGATATTTTAAAAAATAATTTGAAAAGAAGAAAAGTCGATGATGATATTATTATTATAACAGAACAAGAAAATTATATACCCAATAATATTACTACACAACATAAAAGAAAAGAACTTAAAGCACTATTATATAATGATGATAGTAGTAATATAAAAACAAATAAATCTATAAAAACATATAACGAATATAATATAAATGGAATATATAAAAATAATGATAATCTATTAAAATTTATAGATAATAAGTATACCTATTTTCAAGTTGATACTGATACACTATCAATTATATATCTCAAACAAGAATGCTTTAATTTTATTAGTCATTTTTTTAATTTGAATGAAGTATCTAAATGTATATTTTTTGTTTTATTATATAATGTCAAATTTGTTTATTCTCAAGAACAAAATTATTATAAAGATACATCATTATTTTTATCTTTTGAATATATAGAGAAATGTGTAATAAATAAATTAAAAAGAAATAAAAATATATTTGTTGATAAACATGTTGTATTACAAAATTTAAATTCATTAATAAAATTACCTGACCAATTAATACAAATTAAATGTAATCAAGTTATAACATATGCAGCAGATTTTTTTAATATAAAAAATATTTATAAAAAAAAAATTATATCAAATGTTCTAGAAAATATGACAGGTCTTGAAGCTTTAAGAATATGGAAATATCTACTCACAAATTCTGAAGAGAAAATGAATGATGAATTAATAAGTGAAAATGTTCTAATACCTTTAAATGATGTCAGAAAAAAATTATATCACTTATTATATCATGGTTATATCAAAGCACATGAATATAATAATTCAAATAATAATAAAACATATATAAAACATTCATTATCATTCTCAACTGATTTTTTTTTTACAAGTAATAAAGTTAAAGAAAATCTATATACTATAGCAAAAAATATTTATATTCGAAAGTTTCTAGAAAATAATGAAATCAATACACTACATAATAAATCAAATATATGTATGAATGAAACACAAAATCATAATAAAAAAAAAAAAATTACTTTAACCTCAAAGGAGTATGCAGTGGATTATTTGGAAATGGCTTTAATAAACATGGACAAGCTTATATTTATATTCTCATCATAAATAAAAACATGCACATATATATATTATATATATGAATATATATATATATATATATATATATATATATATTTTTATTTTATTTTATTTTTTTGTCTACAATTTGGAAACAATTAATTATAATAAACTTTTAAAAAATTACAATGTTATCTTCCTAACATTTAATATGTAATATTTATACAAAAAAAAAAAAAAAAAAAAAAAAAAAAAAAAAAAAAAAAAAAAAAAAAAAAAAAAAAAAAAAAAAAAAAAAGATATACATATATATATATATATATATATATTTATTTATTTATTTATTTTTTATTTATATATATACATATTATACCTTCCTATATATACATACCTCCCGGTTAAACATTCCAGATTTATTTTTCTTATTACTTGTTTCATCTCCTTTATGAGTAAAAAAAAAAAACTTGTTGACTAGGACCATTTTACACCTATTGTTGTACTTGCCTTGTGCTATATCATCAAAGTTTTTATAATTTAATGATATGTTTTTTTTATAATATTTCTTTTGATTTTTTTTTAATTTATATTTCTTCTGTTTATTATATTCTAATATGAAATATCCATTTTGCTTTAACATAAAATAAACACGATCAAAAAATAAAATCAAATGTTCATCACCTTTATTTAAATGTATCCATTTAATGACAGACAAAGCAAGTATAACATCGTATGTGTTATTAAGATGTCTATATTTATTATCAAATATATCGCTACATAAAAAATATATATTAAGTGGAAAATATCTTAAACTATTATCACAAGTATTTGGATCATTTATATCAGTTATTATATCTTGGTTATATATATTATTCATTTTATTATAATAATTTCTAGAACCTTTTAATTTTTCATATAAAAAATAAATATTTTTAAACATGTCCATTTCTATTTTTGATATATCTTTATTTTTTAAAAAGAAATCTAACATATGTCTCTCACTATTATATATAAATATAAATTCAATAAATAATCTTAATAATTTTATATTTTTATTTATTATATTATTATCTATATCTATAGCATTAACTACTCTACATTCAAAATTCAAACCTAATAAAAAACTAACAATGCCACAATTACAACCAATATCTAAAATTACTTTTTCTTTAAAAATATCCTTATGAAATTTATTAATATAATTTAATCGGTGATCATATATATAATATATATTCTCACTATCATAATTATTATCACACCTTTTATTATTATCAATCATATTATTGTAGTTATCTGTTCCTATTTTATTATCATATAAAATGATTTCTTCAATATCTTCCTCTTCATTATTCTTAACATATATCACATTCTGTTTTTTTCTTTTTATATATCTCTCATAATAATAATTTTTAAAATTTCCATATAAACATAATTTCTTTATTCTTTTTTCTTTAGCTTTCTCATTATCTTTAGAGTTCTTTACAAGCATAATGTATTCTTCTACTTTTTTAAATAAAAAAAAAAAATAAATAAAATAATTAATATATAAATATATAAATATATATATATATATATATATATGTGTAAATTTTCATATATTATGCTATATTATTCTTAATCTTTCTAGGGTCGAAAATACTCTTTTATATTTCCTTTACACTGCATACATTTCCTTAGGTGTACTATTAAAGACAAAAAAAAAAAAATATATAAATATAAATATAAATATATATATATATATATATATTTTTTTATATAATTCTGAAATACAACAAGATATACTTATTAATATAAATAAAATATGATATACATATATATATATATATATTATTATATTATAAAAAGATAAATTAAAGAAAATACAAATATATAAATATATTATATTATATTTTATTTTTTGTTTATTTTATATTTCACTAAATATACAAGAATATTCTGATAAATATTATCTTGTTCGAAGAAGATATATATATTATATGTATGTGTACTTATAAATCTTCAATTATATAAGTACATATTTATTTATTTGTTTATCCTTACTGTAATATTATTGTTTAACATCTCGTGTTTGCTACATTATATATAAAAGATGTTATAATATAAATAATAAAAAAAAAAAAAAAAAAAAGAACTATTCATTTATATAATTTTTGAAGAATTTTTTTTTATATAATATTATATAAATATATAATATATATAATATATATATATTTTACAAATATATTCTTTTTTATAAAATAATTGTAACTTAATGTATCTTCATAAAATAAATATATTTAATATAAAAATATTATTAATCTTTATATATTTATATATTTATATATTTACCTTTATTTTTGAACACAAAATGTATGTTAAACATTTTTCAAAATTTCCCTGTCGAACTATTTTTTATAAACAAAAGAAAAGAAAATATATTTTCTTTACTTGGAACAAATATTTTGTACATCCTAATATGAAGATTAATTCTTATTTATATCATAAGAATATTCACAAAAATTATAATCCAATATATAAAGTTACATCACCTTTAATTTATAAAAAAAAAATAACACATGTGAATAACATTCAATCTGTAGATATGAAAGGGAAAAAAAAAAATCTTGATGGATACAAACAAATAGACAAGAAAGAAAGAAATATAAACAAAATTAATATAATGCATAATATAGGTTCAATAAAATATATAAACAAAATAAATAATTCAAATAATATATATATTATTAATAAGAGATTATTTAATAATGATATAAAATATATATATTCCAAAAAAAAAAAAAAAAAAAAAATTTATCCATCGAATTATTTCAAAAAAAAAAACATGAGACAAATCACAAAAATATTATTCTTACAAAAATATACAAATATTTTACAAACTAAAAAATATATTATTAAAAGTATTATTAAACATAATAAAATAAAATATCATCATCATATAAATGCTCTTTATAAATTGTCTAATCTTAATTATAAAACTGATTTTTTGTTATCATTAAATGATAAATATAGAATGAAAGAGGAACACGAAAAAAACATACAACAAATAGATATAAGCAAAATGGAAATAAAACAAAAAAATATAAATACTGAATGTAGACAATACAATAAATCATATAGCAACAATAATAAAAATAATAGTAATAACAAATATGATCATCAACATTATAATAAACTATCAGAAAAAATGATTGAAGAAAAAATACATGATAAAAATGAAATGAATATAAAAATAAATGATCTATTATTAGTAGCCTTATCAGGATGTATACCATTTATCTGCTTCGGATTTGTTGATAATTCTTTTATGATAATATCTGGTGATCTATTCGATTCTTCTTTTTGCACTTATCTTGGATTTAGCACGATGGCAGCAGCTGGCTTAGGAAATCTAACTAGTGATGTATTAGGCATATTCATAGGAGGATATATTGAAAAAATTATTGTATATATAGGATTTCCTAGAATTAATTTAACAAATAAACAACTTAAAATGAATAGAACAAGAAAATATTATTACACAGGTAGTGCTCTAGGTATAGCTATAGGATGCTTACTAGGAATGATACCTTTATTGTTTATAGATAATAATAAATTAGAAGAAAGAAAAAATCAAGAAAAAAAAAAAAAAAAAAAAAAATTTTCTTATTATAAATCTAATGATCATTATATTAATATTGCAAATTATATATCAAAACAATTACCTAAATATATTCATTCAAAATATGCATTCTTATTTATACCAGATTATAATAATAAAACATTCGTTTCTATATATAATAATAAATTATTTCACACCTCACTCAATCTAGGACTTATCTCACATGTATATCAAAATAAAAAAACAATCAACTATCAAAGAAATGACAAAAATATAAACAATAATGTAAGCAATATATTTAAATATAAACATAATGATGATATAACAAATACTATCAACAGTACTTATCATAATAATATTAATATATATGATGATATATGTGTAGAAAATATTGTCAATTCTACTGATATTATTATCGACAAAAATAAAATTGATATTAAACAATTTTTGGCAGTACCCCTTTTTTCAATCGACGTAAAAAAGAAAAAAAAAAAAAAAAAATATATATATATATATTTTTATTTATATAATTTCACATTTCTTATTATTTCAGGGTAAGGTTGAAGCAGTGATTGCTGTTATAAACTCAGAAGACAAACTATCATTTAATCATAACGATGTCGTATTTTTAAATATGTTCTCTTCGCACCTTTCTTATGATTTAGAAAACGAAGAGGATTTATCCGACATGTTAAGGTAATAATATAAAAAATATAATATAATATAATATAATATAATATAATATATTTGTATATATATATATTTTATATATTTATATTTTTCAATTTTTAGGTTATGTAAAAATATAGTATATAATTAACAAAAAAAAAAAAATAATAAAATAACAAAATTAAAAAAATCAGATATTATTAGATAAAATAAATATATAAACAGATATATATTTATATTTGTATATATGTGTATATAACCATTTTGACATATAAATATCATATGTCTTTACAATTAAATAGAAACATAAATATAAATATATATATATATATTAATTTTTTTAAGCCATATTTGTTCTTATATATATATATATATATATATATATATATATATCCTACATATTTGATATCCTCAATTTTTTTTGTCTCGTTAAATAACCATCTAAAAATTAAATAAAAAATAAAACAATATATATATATATATATATATATATATAACAATCTGATGAATATGTTCATTTTTGTTAGTACCCTTTAAGAGGAAAACATTATCTGCTATATCTAAATTCGCCCTCTTGTGAGTGATTCTAATAATTGACAAATCTTTGAACATTGGATTTTTTCTTATATTCTCGAAAATGGTCCTTTCATTTTCTTTATCTATAGCTGATGTTGATTCATCTAATAAAAGGATCTAAACAAATAGCAAAAAATATATAAACGTAATATTATAAATATATATATATATATACATATATACATATATAATATATATATAATATATACATATTATACCTTGGGGTATCTGGTTAGTGCCCTTGTGATACATATTTTTTGTTTTTGAGAAGATGATAATAATTCAGTCTTATGATTTATAAGCGTTTCGTATCTTTTTCTTAATCTACATATAAACTCATGACTTGTCGCACATTTAGATATATTTATTAAGTCCAGCATATCAAAATTTTTATTTAATATTCCATATGTTAAATTATCTTTTATACTTGCATTCAATAATTTAGAATCTTGCTCAACATATGTAATTAAATTAAATATATCATGACTTGCATAATTATTTATTAATTTATTATATAAATATATCCTCCCTTTTGTGCATTTATATAAATTTAATATTAATTTTAATATAGTTGATTTACCACCCCCACTTTTTCCTATTATTACATTGTTTGTATTCTTATATATTTTCATATTTATATTTTTTAATACATAATTATCAGGATTATTATTACTACTATTATATTTAAAATAAACCTTATCAAAATGAAGAATCAAATTATCATCTCTATTCTTGAGATCACTATTAAAATGTAATCTACTCTTATAATTATTTTTTTTTTTTATATTATAATTATTATATATTAAATTATTCTTTTCATTATTACAAGGTAATATATTACATGTAGAATCTATCCTATCATTTCTTGATTCTTCAGAAATGTTGCTTATCATTTCTGAACCTTTTACAAAATTTATATTTATTTTATCCGTTCCATTTGATGTAATATCATTTATATTTTGTTCCATATTTATTTTTTCATCTGTGTTTTTTTTTTCATTTACACATTCTTTAATATTGTCAAGCATGCCACCTATATGATAATTCTTTATAATTTTTATTAAATCTTTATACTGAGATACTATATCACATATGTCTATATAATAATCTAATATGTCAATATATGAATAAATATTATTTATATAAAAAAAGAAAGAAGTAAATATATTTTTATCAATTTCTTTATTTTTTAATAACACATTTCCCTTTAATAATATAAGGATATATGTCATCATTACAAAAAATTTATTTATAATCATATGTAGTAAATTAAATTGTTCTTTTTTTTTTTCTAAATGTAATATGTCATTCAATGAATTTACATATTTATTACACTCATGTATCTCAGTACTAAACAATTTTATTATGTTCATATTATTTAAAGCTTCTAAAGATATTTTTGTATTCTGTAATTTTTCTTTATTTATTTTTTTTAATCTTGCTTTCTTTAGTTTTGATGATATCATAGATAACAATGAAGAAATCATAAAACAGGATAATATAACCATAGATAATTTTTTATTTAAATAAAAAATATAAGAAAAATTTAAAATAATTGAAAAAAAATTTCTTATAAGTGGATTTATATAATATGGTATAATATCTGAAAAATTATGGGCTTCTAAGGTTAATTTATTTATTATAACATTATGATCCACCTTATCATAATATTCATAATCTTTATTTAAATATATTCTAAATAATATACTTTTTACACTCTTCAAACAATAAGAACTTGTTATCATAAAAATATAATTCCTTAAACCACAAAATAATATATTTAAAACACGTATCAATATACAATTACATAATAAATAACCAAATCTATCAAACTTCCTATTATTTAATTCACTAAATATTATATTATCATATCGAGGAATTATTATACTAATAATAGCACTATTAATCATAACAAAAATTGTTAAGAAAAATATGCTCTTTTTCCATAACACATTTTTACATATATAAAAAAAATTTAACATGTTATCTTCTTCTATATAATTCTTTATTCTGCCAAAATAATATTTACATTTATTTTTTATATTTGAAAAAACACTTACATCCGTCCTGTTAAAATATAAACACATATCATAATTATTCCGTTTCTCTGTTCTCCACATGTTTACGACATTTAGCATATTCCTTTTATAAAAATTATCGTAATATACTTTTTTTTTTTTTTTTTTCACCTCATATATTTTATTACACACATGGGAACTTAAAAAAGTGAATTCTTTTTTAAACCTCTTTAATGGATTAATCGAATTTTCTAATTCCCTTCTTTTTTTAGTTTTATTATATATTTTGTATACATTTGCATAGTTCCTACATTTTCTAATTTTTTTATTTAATAAAAAATTATCATTTTTAATCTTTCTGTTCATGCTCCCTATGCAGATATGGCTTGGATTACATTTTATATGATCATTGCTGTTTAATATTTTTGATCTTATGCTAAAATTTAAAAATAATAAAACTAACAAAAAATGCAATAGCCCGCAATAAAGCATTTTCCCCCTCTTCCCAGATTATGAAGGAAAGATACATATATATTGAATATATATATATATATATATATATATATATATATGTATATATTTATTTATTTATTTATATTTATATATGTATATTCCCATTCCTAACTTTAAATTATATCTCTTAAAAGGATGAGCGGAGAAAATTGGCTCTTTACAAATATATCACCCTATTCATTTTTATATATTAAAATATATTAAATAAAATGTGTAATTCTCTCTAAAAAAATTATTTAATGTTTCATTATCCTTTATTCTATATATATATATATATATATATATATATATATATATATATACATTAATTTAATACAATAATAATAATATATTTTATTGATAATTTTTGTTTGGTGAACTAGCCAAAAGAAAAAAAAAAAATAAAATAAAAAAAAAAAAAAAAAATAAAAAATAAATAATAAATATATATATATATATATATATATATATATATATATATATATATATATATATATATACATACATATATGTTTATATTTATATGCTGCCTTGTTATAATTTTTTATATTTAAACAAAAACTTCATTTTATTATTAATAGAACATGGCATTATATATGTGTATATAAATAAATATACATACATACATATATTTATATTTATATATTTATATTTATATATTTTTATTTATGCCCTTTTCATATACATATTAGTAATATAGAAATATAACCGTAGAAACTTTTTCATATCCTGTTAAAGCCAATCAAAATATATAATGTAATAAGTATACATTATTAACTTATCATATGATAATTCGTTAAGATAAAATATTTAACCTTTAAAATATCACACTATGGACTTTATATAAAAACATATAGTAAAATAAAATGTTAATCATTATATATTCTTCATTTGTATTAAAAAAAAATAATATATATAATTTTTATAAAACAAAATAAGAGGAATTATTAACACATTTTAATATTAAGAACAACAAAAAAACAAAAAAAAAAAAAAACACCCTTTAAATGTGCAAGGAATAAAAATATACTTGTGAATAATTTTAAAAGACTTTAAATTCATGAGAATTTAGATAACATATTATTTTATCATAATAATAAAAGATAACAAAAAATAAAATAAAATAAAATAAAAATATAGAAAAATTTTTAAATATTTAAAATATTAATATTTTATTTATTTCTATTTCATATATATTTTACTAAAATTATCAGTAATTATATATATATGTGGAGAGAAAAAATTAATGACTATATATTTCATTTCATATTTTCTTAATTAATGTAAGAAATAAAACAATCTTATATTTATATATAATATTCTTTTCCATAATTATTAAAAAAAAAAAAAAAAACATATTATTAAAATATATAGAAAAATATATAGGAGGAGAATATAAAAAAAATGACAACAAAGTATTATTATATAGTAACAACGTTTATCTAATATTTTTTTAACTATCTAATTTATATTATATATATAAATAATATATATATTTTATTTATATATTATATATAATATTTAGAATACATATTATATATATAGAAAAAAATAAAATATATTATTAATATATATATAATATATATATATATTATTTTTAATATGTATTTTTTTTTTTTTTTTTTTTAATTTTATATCCTATATGAAAAATTTTACATAAAAAATTTTATTCTTTTATATTGTATTTTTATATACAATTTTAAAAAGTATTCTCATCAATTTTTTTTAATATGTATCATGTAATATATTATAATATATTTTATTAATTAGAAATAAATATTATAGTTAATAAAAATTATATATATAAAATAAAAAATATATATATATATATATATATATATATATATGTATTATATATAATATATATACATTCCATTATATTATATTATTTTTTTCATGCTAATGTGTACATAACTATTTTTGTTCTCTTTCTCTTTATATTTGAATTGATATATATATAAAAATATTATATAATAATACATATTCATATATATATATATAAATACCATTTATATGTAAAATATTTAATAGACATTGAATATATAATTAAATGTATTTCCAGAACAAAAATATATTTTATATAACTTATTTTATTTTTTTAAATATTTTACTTTTTTTTTTCTCTCTATGTGAAAATATTTTGTTAAATATTCAACTGGCACGTATATAAAAATAAATGTGGACCATTATTAATGACCTATGCTTTTATAAAAAAAATATTTATCAATATTATAAATAAATATACATATATATAATATACATATAATATATATATTTTTAAGTTTTAAAATAAATATATTTATGTATTTTTTTTTTTTTTTTTTCTTTTTTAAAAAAAAGAGCAGAAAAATTATTCACATAAAATATGTATAATTATATTCATATGTTTAGGTTTATACATGTGTGAAAAATATATATCTTTTCTTTTTTAACAATTTTTTGTTTTTATATTTATTATATATATTGTTTGTGATTGTTTTTTTTATTTATTATCCTATTTATCATAAAAAAATTTTTTTTAACGATGAGCACAGAATAGGCACAAATATAAAAATATAAATCTAAAGATCAATTGTATATATATATATATATATATATATATTATTTATTTATATTTATATATATGTATTATAAATGATTTGAAAAGAAAATATTATTTTTCTTGGAAAAATTTATGAACATATATATGATTATAATAAATTTAAATTTTTGATATATGTATATATATTTATATGTATTATTTTTTTTTTTATAATTTTTGTATATGATTTAATATAATAGTTCCAATGCACAGATATAAAAAAAAAAAATAAAAAATAAATAAGCATATATATATATATATATATTTAAATATATTTATATAATGCTATCATTGTTTTTATGTGTATGTAAGTGCAGGGTGTATATGTTTTAAACATCCTTTGTGTATAAACAAATAAATAAATATATATATATATATAAATATATTGATCATATGCTTAGCATATGACCATCATATTTGCCTCGTATGTTTATTATATCTTCTACTTATAATTTATTATATATATATAAATTTTATTTTTTTTTTTTATTTTATTTTTATTTTTTTTTGTAAATATTTAATATTTTGAATAACATGGAGACGTCAATGTATAATAACCTGAGAAAGCTAATTAATGTGATCGACGAGCTGAGAGATATTGGATTGCAAAAATATATAAATTTGCCTCGAATATGTGTTGTGGGTACTCAAAGCAGTGGTAAGAGTAGTGTTTTAGAATCCATTGTTGGTATGGATTTCTTACCAAGAGGAGAAGGGATTGTAACAAGGAGACCAATTGAATTTCGTTTAATACATATAAAAGAAGATAGTGAAATTAAGCATTGGGCAGTATTTGAAAATGAGAAGAATAAGAAGTATACTGATTTTAATGAGGTGAGGGAACAAATAAATAGATTAACAGATGAGTTAGCTGGAAAAAATAAAGGAATAATAGATGAACCTATAGTATTAAATATATATTCTATTAAATGTCCAGATCTATCTTTAATAGATTTACCAGGTATAACAAGAGTACCTTTAAAAAATTCAGATCAAACAGATGATATAGAAAGATTAACTAGAGATATGGCTCTTCGATATGTAAAAGATCCAAGAACAATAATATTAGCTGTATTACCAGCAAATGCTGATATGTCTACTAGTGATGCATTACAAATAGCTAGAAAAGTAGATCCTAAAGGTTTAAGAACTATTGGTGTTATCACAAAAATAGATTTAATGGATAAAGGTGCTGATGCAAGTAAAATGTTATTAAATGATGAAATAAATTTAAGATTAGGATATACTGGTGTTGTTAATAGATCAACTGCTGATATTAAAAAAGGGAAAACTATAAGTCAATCCTTAAAAGATGAATTAGAATTTTTTCAAAAACATCCAGTATATAAAAAATTACCACCATCTTTATATGGAACAAATTCTTTAACAGATAAATTAACAAAGGTGTTATTAAGACATATAAAAAATTTTTTACCAGATATAAAAGTAGAAATTAATGATAAAATCAGATATATCAATGACAAATTATATGAACTAGGAACTAATGTACCTTTAGATGCTACAAAAAAAACACAACTTTTATGGTCTATGATTACAGATTATTGTGAAATTTTTAAAAATACATTAAAAGGGAAATATGATAAAAGAGTTCAAGTTTTTATAGAAAATAATGATATTTTATGTGGTCTTAAAGTACGTACTATATTTAATGAATTCTTAGATGAATATGTAGGAAAAAATGTTACAAGTGAACTAACTGATAATGATATTGATGATGCTATTTGTTTACATGAAGGAGATAGTTTACCAGGATTTCCATCACCTGATACATTTGAATTCTTAATATTACCACATTTAAAAAAAATTAATGCACCTGTTTTTAATTGTTTAGATAGAGTTAGTCAAACATTAGAAATTTTATCTCAAAAAATTGCTAACAGAGTATTAAATCGATTTCCAAAATTATCTGAACAAGTTCTTGAATTGTCTCAAACTATATTAATGAGAGAAAAAGAAAATACACAAATTATTTTGGAAAATTATATTGATGCAGAAACCAATTATTTATTTACAAATGATGCTTCTTATTTAATTGAACATGGTAGTATCATAAATGCAGCAGATGATGAACAAAATGAAAATCATAATAACACAAATAATAATAATAGTAGTAGTTATGACTATGCATTACAACATAGAAATCAAAATAAAAGACAACAATCAAATATATCAAACTCAAATCAAGATACATTACTTTCAACCAGTAGTAAATATTATTCAAATATTATGAGTGATCAAGAATATAATATAACTGGCAAAGCAGCCAAATTTGTTACTTCAGCACAAAAATCTGTTATGAATATATGGAATACTAAAGAAAAAAAAAAAACAAGATACAATGCTCAATTTATTCAAGAAATCAGACGTAGGCTTGATTGTTATTTTAATATTGTTTTAAGAAATGTAAGAGATAGCGTCCCTAAAATGATAGGATATTTCTTAATTAGAAAATTACAAGAAAAAATGCAATTCGAACTCTATTCAGATTTAAATAGTGAACAAAAATTATATGACCTTCTTAATGAACCACCAAATGTAGTAAAAGAAAGAGAACATCTAAATAATCAATTAGAAATATTGAAAAAAGCTAACCAAGTACTACTAAAAGATCCTAATATTACATCTATAAATCTAGACTTATTTGATGCAAACTATGAGCAAGATCTAATGGATTATCAAAAAAGTTTGAAAAATCCAAATCAATATAATCACTCTTCCAAACACAATCCTAACATCTCTCAAGGAACTAACGCAAATATGAACATGTATCTCAACGAGGGATCATCATCAATGAGGTAATTACAAAAAATAAATAAATATAAATATAAATTTATATATATATATATATATATATATATATATTTATATATATTTTCATTTTAGTAAACGCAATCCCATGATGCATAATCGAAATATGTCACCAAGCTCAATGAACACCAATATGATGAAACAGACTAGCATGCTAGGACAAAAAATGGGAAATAGTCCATCATCATATATGCAGCAGGGTCACATGAATGGTAACAGAATTAATAAAAAATACAACATATATATATATTTATATATATATATATTATAATCTTCATTTGTTTTTATTTTATTATTTATTTTATTTTTTTGTAGAATCCAAGGGAAAACATTTATTTGAAAAAGAACCAATGAAGAAAAAAGTAATAACACAAATATAATATATATATATATATATATATATTTTAATATATGATTTATTTATTCTTCTTATTGACCACACATAAATATCCATATATAATTTTTTATACATATGTTATTTATTTTTATTTATTTTTATTTATTTTTATTTTTGTCTTTTTTTTAGGTAAATTATAATCCCCTATTTGATTAAATAAAAATAATAAAATATACTACCTATTTTATTCCGACATAAAAGTTTATATATATATATATATATATATATATTTTTTTTTTTTAACTTTTTGTTTAATTAGTGATTTATATAATCTTATTAAATTATTTAAATATAAATATAAATAAATATATTTAATATGTTTAATTATTTTTATGTTATTTTTTTTTTTTTTTTTTATTTTTTTTTTTTTTTTTTTTTTTTTTTTTAAATTTTTTTTTTTTTTTTTTTTTTTTTTTTTTTTTTTTTTTTTTAAAAAAAATAATTTTTTTTTTATTTTTTTTTTTTTTTTTAATTAAATTTTAAAAAAAAAAAAAAAAATTTTTTTTTTTTTTTTTAATAAAATTAAAAAAAAATAAATTTTTTTTTTT
>NC_031491.1:1569574-1590084 GCF_001602025.1 Plasmodium gaboni | reverse complement strand
TTTACTATATAAATAACTTATTTTTATTATTATTTTTTTTTTTTTTTTTTTTTTTTTTTACTATTTAGTCTGGTGGTACTTTATAAATATTTTTTAAGGTGTCCATAAAAAAAAAAAAAAAAAAAAAAATTTACTAATTATTATATACTTATAAAAATACATCAAGTTGCATAAAAAGAAAATAAATATATATATGTCATTATGTACTTGTGTATATAATTCTAGCTATATGAAAATATACTGTGCTCATATATATATATATATATATATATATATATATATATACACTTTTCTATTAGGTCAAATATTATGTGCACTATATAGCAGCGTAATAACAACTCTATATATTTTTCTTATATGTATGTATATATATAGCATAAATTTTAAAACAAAAATAATTAAATAAAACAAATTAAAAAAAGAAAAATAATAAAATATCATAGAATAGAATGTCATATGGAAACATAAGATTATTTTTTAAAGTTGCACCAGCATATATATACACAATATATGTATATATATATATACTTACATACAAACATACACATATATATCATCCTTTATAAAAAAAAAAAAAAAAAAATACGATTCTAAAAGTCTAACAAAGATATTAGATATATATATATTTGGAGCGATTATTTTTGTGAAAATATAATAAAGATAAAATAATACAATCATACATACATAAATACACAAATGCAACTTTATAAGTACATACATACATATATACACACTTATATATATATATATAATATAATTAATAAATTATTTATTTTAATATATAAAAATAATATAAAAAAGATTTTTTGTAATGAACAAACTATATAGTATATGTATATATGTATATATGTATATATATATATATATATATATAATATAATTGATTAACACAAAGTATACTATATAATATATATTTTTTATATTTGTGTATATTGTTTTTTTTAATCATTTTTCTATTATCACATCTTATATATATTTATTTATTTTTTTATATATTTACATTTTCTTTTTTTTTTTTTTTTTTTTTCAAAGTTCATAAAAAAGAAACATTTTTGTCAACCATTATAAATACATATATTACAAAAGATATGTAAAAAATAAAATAAAAATACACATATGTATCTTTCATATTTAATAACCTATACAAGAAAAAGAGCAAAATTTATAAATATATCCTCCCATATTCATCTATACAAAAATAGAAAGTTACAAACAAAATATATATATATATATATTAAAAATTACATATAGATATACATATATAGTGATTCCGTAAATGTTTCTATAACCTTACCTGTCTTATTTTTAATTCTTATTTATTCTTTTATTATATATATATAAATTTTTATTCAATTTTTTGTGTTTCTTATATATATTTTATTTTCCACACTCATAGACATTTTTTTGGATATTTCTTTTCTCGAATAAATATACACAACATTTTGCATTATTTGTTATATTATTTTATTTTATCATATTTTTGTTTTATTTTATTTTTATGAACATGAAGAATACAAAAATATGAACAGTTAATAAATATTGGGATAAAAAGCATGAACAGTTAATAATTTTCCAAGTACAGTTGTATATAACGTGACTTTTTTTTATGAACAGTACAGAAATATATATATATATGTATTATACAACATAATATATAGAGTGATATGCACATTATATGAATGCACACATTAATAGAATTGTAATAAGGACATATGTGAGTAAAACGTCTATTAATATATATATATATATATATATATATATATATATTTATATATACTTATATTTTTTTATTTTTTGTTCTCACACATATATGTGTAAAAAAGATATACTATAAATTAAATCTTTGGAAAGATTAAGAAGATATCAGACGTGAAAATATAATATACTTGTGATTATTAAAAAATAAATTAATTATATGATTAATTTGTTAAGATATATCATTGGTATAAATATATTTATGTATATGTTATATAGATATATTTATATGAATGGATACAAGAATGAAGCTGTAAAATATTTAAACGTTAATATATACAAATATATATATATGTATATGTCAATTAATTATAAATGTGTAGAAAATAAATAAAGCAAATCAAAATTAATATTAAAAAATAAAATTGTATTTCTGAGAAGAATCTTCTTTTTCATTGTTGTTCTTAGATTTGTTTTGTTTTATATATATTTTTTTTTGTTTTGTTTTATATATATATTTTTTGCTTAATAGATATCTATATATATATATATATATATATATTTTTGTCTTATTTATTTTTTATAATTTTTTTTTCCTATTTATTGTTCTTGCATATTTAATTTGTGTTTATTTTATTTTTATATTTTGTTGGTTGAGCATACGGGCAGGTGCGTCAAAGAATATAACATGTGGCAACATAAATATATATGAAAAAATATATATATATAATATATATATAGATCTATATATTTATTTCATAATTGTATTTGTAGTGCTATGCCTTGTATGTATATGAAATATATACATATATAAGTTAATTTGTCTAAATGTAACCATATTGAAAGGATATTTTATAAATTTATATATGAAGAATATAGCTGGTCAGTAATATATGGGATAATAAAAAAAAAAAAAAAAAAAAAAAAAAAAAAAAGATAACAGAAAAAGGGAAAATTATACATACGTATGTATATATATATATATATATATATATAATATAATATAACAGAATATATTATAATTTTATTG
Organism: Plasmodium gaboni; assembly: GCF_001602025.1. Taxonomy (NCBI): domain Eukaryota; phylum Apicomplexa; class Aconoidasida; order Haemosporida; family Plasmodiidae; genus Plasmodium; species Plasmodium gaboni. Next base: position 1,587,359 of record NC_031491.1, on the reverse strand, counting down.
GTAGTATCTGATTGCTTCTCATATCATATTATATATATATATATATATATATATATATATATATATATATATATATATTTATTTATTTTTGTTCCGTTTTTGTTATTGATAAGAGTCATATATATATACATATTTACATATTTGTAAGATGGATTATTCGAATAATAAGAAAAGCGTCAAGACAATGAACCAATATGAGAACAAAGATAGTAGCGAATACAACGAAAATTATTATAAGAAACAATACAACATAAAGAATAGAAAGAATGAAGAAATAAAGGGTGGATCAAACTTATCAAGCAATAATGATGTATTACAATTGCCTAGTGTGTTACATAATCATATACGTATTGTAAGAACGAATGATAGTTGTTTTAAAGATTATATAGTATTAAGTAATTTAGGGAAAGGGACATATGCTCAAGTATGGAAGGTGAAACATAAAGTAACGAATGAAATATATGCAGCTAAGTTATTACAACCTAATCAGTTCCCAAAAGAATCATTTAATAGAATTGTAGAAATGTTTACTAAGGAAATAATAAATTTGTCAATATGTCAATGTCCTGGTGTTATTAAATTACATAAGGTTATAGGAGGAAAAGAAGGATGGATATTAATACAAGATTTTGCCAATGATGGTACGTTATGGAAAGAGAATTTATCTAGTAATATGAATGAAGCATTTTTATATTTTATTCAATTATTACAAGGTATGTGGTATATACAAGATATGAATATTGTTCATCGTGATTTAAAACCTACAAATATATTAAGATATGATAATAAACGTATTGTAATAGCAGATTTTGGATGGTCAGAACACATCGATTCATGTAATTTACATCCAACTGAATGGCCAGGAACATTAGAAATTAACCCTCCTGAAGTTTTAAGAAATACTGGTCCGATGACTGAAAAAATTGATAATTATGCATTAGGTATGAATATGATATTATTTATTTCTGGAAGATTTGTATGTAGACAAAAAGGTATAGAATGTTCTAAGGTAGCACAAACTATATTAAAGACAGTTCATAATTTAAGACATTCTAAACCTCCTAGTAGATTCAGAGAAAATCTAAAAGCATGGGATCTATTCGTAAAATTAACATCATCAAATCCAATAGAAAGACTTAGCTTACAAAATGTTTTAGATCATCCATGGGTAACAGAAATGTTGAATAATTTTAGTTTGCAGAATTCAAGATTTTTATGGCATGAGAAGGTGAAGAGTAGATGGATATATTTATTATCAAATAATTGGGACTTTTTTAAAAACATATCTTCCATCTCATCCAACAACAACAATATGAATAATATGAATAATATGAATAATATGAATAATATGAATAATAATAATAACAATAATAACAATAATAACAATAATAACAATAATAACAATAATAACAACAGTAGCGGTAACACAAAAATTATAGGCAAATATAACGATGTTGAAAATCAACATAACTTTTCTTCAACTAGCACAAAGAATAATAAAAACACACTCATCATAGACAACGAAAAAAATAATAAGGAGAAGACTAACAAGTATTCACGATCATGCCTCAAAAATGATTATGAGTTACTCTTTTATATGATGAAGAATAATTTTAAAGGCAAAATTAATTGCTGCTCAGTCAAAAAAAATGAAATAAACAAAATGGAAAATATAGAAGAAAATAAAAATGGGGATGGTAAAGATAAACATGAGCCCAAAAAAAATATAGAAAATATAGAAAATATGGAAAATATGGAAAATATGGAAAATATAGAAAATATGGAAAATATAGAAAATATAGAAAATATGGAAAATATGAAAAATATGAAAAATATAAAAAATATAGACAATATTAAAATGCATGACCAAAACAAATATCACAATAATATTGATGAAGACAAATATGATAAGGATGAGGTTAACAATATGGATAACCATAAAAATAATAACAATATTAAATTTGATGATATACAAATTAATAGAAATAAGAATAGGAGCGATCAATATCTTCCTTATAATAATGATCAAGAGATACAACGCATTATTACAAAAAATAAGGAATATAATAACAGTAAGAATTATATAGATCATATTGAAACAAAAAAAAATACAACCGTTCCAAAAAAAAACCATATGGTAAATATAGCAACTACCACATCTCATGAAACAAATAAAGAAGAATACAAAATGAATAGACAAATTGGAGTACTTCCTAAAGGTTATTACGACCACAACAATAATAATATGAATAATATAAATATAAATAACATAAATAATAATAATAATAATAATATCCTTTATAATAATCCAAGACATGCACATAAGGACCATATTGTAGTCAACTCAAATATTTCAAATCAAAAATATAAAAATAATCCAACAGAAGAACAGAAAGAAATTTTTATCATCAGCGATAGTTTTGAAGAAAACGATAAGGGAACCTATGACAAAAATAAAAATAATAAAAAGAAAAAAAATACTAAAAAATTTGATCTTATAAACAAAAAAAATACTGATCATAGAAAAGATATGATCATGCAATTTAATAATCAGGAAGATGTAAATAGGTATTACAATAAATACAAAACTATGAATGAAAAAATATTTTATAACAAAAATGAATTACTTATACATAATAATAATAATATTAATAAGGATATATATAATGTCAATGAAAATGTCGATATGCGTAACACAAATGAAAATTATGGTGAGAACATCAGACATGCAAAAGGAAACTATTTTGACAAACAAGCTAGCAGAAGGACATACGGACAGATATATGATGATAATAAATATTTTGAGGAAGGAAAGATGAATCTTGATACCTACAAAAAGGACAAGCATACTATGAGTGACAATAAAAATGTTGAAAGTGATAGTAATGTGGAAAATGAAGAAGATGTATATAATGATGATGAAGAGGAAGATGTAGAAGAAGAAGTGGAGGATGACGAGGAAGAAGAAAATGAAAACAAACTTGATCATAATAATGAAAATATAGATAATGAAGATGACGAAGAAGAAGACGATGAAGAAGAGGAAGAAGAAGAAGAAGATGACGATGAAGATGACGATGAAGATGATGATGAAGATGACCAAGAAGATAACGATGATGACAGCGATGATGATGATGATGACGATAATAATGATAACAATGATGATAATAATAGGGGAAAAAAAAATAGTGATAGACATATATATAACTATCATAATTATATTACTTATTTAAAAAAAAACAAACATATGAATGACAAAACAAATGGAGATATGAAAAACGTAGGAGATAAGTCTTCAAGTATTACAGATACAGATGACTTTATGCATTACAATCAAAAAAAATATAATTCTTTATTTTTATATGATATAGAAAACATGAAAAATATTTTGAAAAATTATAAAAAGGATATGAAGGAAACAAAAGAAATACTAACCAAAAAGACATTCAAAATGAGCGATATGATGAGGAATAGGGGTAAAGAAGAAAAGAGTATTAAGACAAATGATGCATCTATAAATGATACATCTATAAAAGATACATCTACAAATGATGCATTTACAAATGATACACCTACAAATGATACATCTACAAATGATACATTTACAAATGATATTATTTTAAATAATAATAGAAAGGATGTGGACAAAGATGAAAGAAATAAAAGTGACGATAATTATATAATAAAAGATGAAGGAAAAAAATGTAGAGACATAAAAAAGGATGAACATATATATAAATATCATTATGAATGTGATAATATTGATAAAGGGAGTCATTATCAAGTTGATATAAATAATAAAGAAGACAAGAAAAATATTTTGTCTGGAAAAAATATAAATGTGGAAGATATTAATTTTAGGTGGCATCAGGATAAGACAATATTATCATCACAACCAAATGATGGTAATATATTAAGAGAGAATAATAAGGATTCAAAAATGGTAGATGCGGTTCACAATAAGAATAATGTAGATGTATCAAATAAATATATAAATATTTATAATAATAAAAATAATATAAGTAGGGAACTTTTTACAAAAAAGAATGATAAAGATATGAGCCAATATATTAATAAATATGAAGAGGAATATAATATTTTTTTAGATCGCTTAAATTTAAAAAAAAAATATAAAAATATAAATATAAATAATAACACAATGAATAATAATAATGATAGAAATAACATTATTGATAACGAAATAAATATAAAGAATAATGATAAGAAAAATACTTTGCCGAGTCTATTATTAAAAATAAATAAAATATTAGATGACAATAATGTAGATTATAAAAAAGAAAAGAATGAAAGAAATATAAGAAATATAAGAAATAAATATGATGATGATATAAATAACACGAATATGTTTCATAATAAAAATATTACACATGATATAGTTGAATCTGAAAAAAAATCCATCTACAACAATTACAATGACAAATATAATAATTCATCATATGGTAGTACATATAAAAGAGTTGATCATAAGATGCAGTTAAGACATAATGGAGACTTTTTTTTTGAGAAAGATTCTTTTAGATCTGACAAGGATTTGATCTTTAAAAACAAAAGTGCTTATGATAATATGAAGGAGAACAAATTAGATATTTTAATAGAAAAAAGAAGAGATACATATAAAAAAAATGATACTATGAACATCTTAAATAAGAAGGAAGGTGGAGTAGGAGATGTGTTTAAAGAACAGAATTTATATAAACACACTGATAAAAAAGTAGATATACAAACATATAGAAACGAAAAAAACAATTCATTAGATATTAGTAATAATATTATAATTAACAATTTTATGAATAATACTTATGATGATAAAAATAATAGTAATGAAAAAAGAACAGACAGTCCTATGAAATATTATATGGATACATTAAATTATTGTGACAATAAAAATATGTTGGAAGTATATAAGAATAAACAAAAGGTTTTAATTATGAATAAAGATAATAAGAAAAAAAGTGGCTTTTACAATTATGATATGAATAATAATGATGATATGAATAATAATGATGATATATCTACAAATAGGTATGTCAACAACAATCAGAGAGGTCAAAAGTATATGTATCATAGGGGTTCAGATGTATATGAAGATGCAGATGTGGTGATGACAATTGAAGAAAATACAAAAAATAAAATTAATAACAATTTAATAAATATAAAAGATAAAAAGATAAATGATGTCAAAAGGAATATGTTAGATAGTGTGAGCACTGGATATGAAAATATATTTATTGGAAAAAAAAAGAATGATGATACTAAAAAAAATATAGCACCATATAAAATACATACATATGATCATAATAATAATAATAATAATAATAATAATGTTGATGATGAATCGATAAAATATGAGATAAAGGAAGATACACACAAAAAAAATAATGTTAATAATTTTATTAATCATGATAATTTGAATGGACATGATAAGAATTCTTTTTGTTCTATAAATATAGAAGAATCAAAAATATATGATAATAGAAAATATGATCCACATGCATCTTTGTGTTCATATAAAAAAGATCAAGAAGATGATAAAATATTGGAAGAATTAATAATTGGAGAAAGCATAGATACAAATACAACATTTGTTGATAAAAATTATAATAATGAAAATAAGCAGTGTGTATATTATTCTATTAATAATAATAATATAAAGGTCTCAAATAAGTCTTCATCTATAACATTAGATGATAGTATTAAAGAAAGTTCAGTAAAAAATTCAAGCTGTTCAACATTTGATTATAGTGATTTAGAGGTTCAATATTTTTCAAACAAGGAAAATATCGTAGATTCTTATAATACTGAATATAAATATGCTCCTAGAGAAATAGCCCAAGTATCTAGATACAAAAAAATAAATCACACGAAACAAAATGAAGATAAACATAATAATATGGAAGCGAAAAAAAGTGAGGAACATATAAAGAATTTCAATTTGAAAAATAAGGGCATATTCTTAAAAATGCATGACATATAAAATATGAGAGTCTTAAAAGGGTACAAAAGTAAAAAAATAAAAAATAAAATAAAATAAAAAATAAAATAAATAAATATATATATATATATATGTATATGAATTCACCTTTATTTTTTAATTTTAATTTTTTTTTTTATTTTGATTTTTTTTTTTTTTTTTGGTACACCCTTATGGATCAGTCGGAGGAAGCATATGGACCCGGTGAATCCATGGCCATTTAAATTGTATAATTATATAAATGTTTAAAATAAAAAAAAAAAAAAAATGAAAACAAAACAAAACAAAACAAAAAAGAATAATGAGGATATATTCAAACACATAAAGAGGTATCAAATATATACATATATATAATATATATATATAATATATATATATTTCCCTTTTTATATTTTATAAACTTGGTTCTCATTGAATTTATAATATATTTTGTTTTTTTTATTTATATATGTATATTTCATATATCACATAAATATAAAATAAAACAGAAAAAAATATTCACATGCTTTTTATATTTAATTTGTAAATTTTATAACTTTTTTTTTAATTTTGTTTTATATATATATATATATATATATTTTTTTTTTTATTATTTTATTTTTTTGTGATAAAAAAAAGGAATGTTTCCAATATTATATATATTCTAGAAATAATATTTTAAAAAAAAAAAAAAAAAAAAAACTTAAAATTATAAAATTACAAGAATTTTCAATATAATTATATTAATATAACAACATAACTTATGTTGTCGAAGAATAGGAATTTTTAATAGACGAATTCTATAAAGAAATCATTACACATAAATAAATACATATATATATACATATATATATATATATATATATATATATTATGTGTGTCCTCTTCTTCTTAATGAAATAAATAAAAATTTCTTTTTTTTAATTATCAGAACAGTGCACATATTTTTCTTAACACTTGTAATAATATATGTTAAGTTTATTTTTTAATTTATTAAATATATAATACAAAGTTCATACATATATATGGAATAATAAATTAAAAAAAGTAGACATAAGAAAAAAAAAAAATACAATAAATAAATATAGCTTTTATATATATATTGTATATATTGTATTTTTTATTATTTCTTTTTTTTTTTTTTTTTTTTTGATTTTACATACATATTTTTGTCAATTTAATTGTTGTATCATATAATATATTATTGAAATATATTTATTTAAATAAAGTATTCAAATAATATTATATATATATATAAATATTAATATTTTATGGGTATATAATAATATTAATATATATATAATATATAATATAATTATTTTATTTATATTAAATATATATTTTATTTATTTATTTTTATTTTTATTTTTATTTTTTTCTCATTTCATCCATCCTTTTGTTGTTCAAGTTGAAAATTTTCTCATTAAATTATATAAAATAAAATATACATAAATAATATATATTTTTTTACATCTTTAATTTTAATATATATATAATAAAACTTGTTTTTTTTTTTTTTATATATAGGCACAAATTTTTTTAAAAATATTATGAAAAGTAAAAATTAACATATTATTATATATATATATATATAATATATATATAATATATATTATATATATTTATTTATTTTTATTTTTTCTTTATATATATAATATGTACAAAAAAAAAAAAAAAATATTTTAAACAAAATTTACATGATAATGCAATATTATATTCTTTATAAAAAAAAATATATATATATATAATATATATTTTATATATACATGTTTATTTTTTTAAAAAAAATATTTTTTTTATAAATTAATTTCATTTTTTCAATTTGTGATAATAAATAAAAAATATATATTATATATATATTATATATTATATATATGTTTTTTTCTTTTTTTTTTTTTTTTTTTTGTTTTTAATATATAATTAAATAAGAAAATATTTACCTTTAAATAAGGGTGGGTGGAATGACAAAAAAATAAATAAATAAATATATATATATATTTTTATATATATATATAATATTTATATAATATTTATGTATGTATGTTTGCTAAATAAAAAAAAGTGATGTAAGATATTTTAATATATATATATTTTTATATTTTTATATTTTTATATTTTTATATTTATATATTTTTTGTTTTTATCTTTGAAGATATAGGAGAATGATTTATTAATATATATTTATGTATGTAAAAAAGGTTAGTATTTTTTTTTTTTTTTTTTTTTTTTTTTGCAGTGTACTATATTTTTAATACTATACTAATTAGCATATAAGAAAAAAAATATAATATATATATATATTACATATATGTAAATAAACATAGTTGTAATTCCTTCCTGATAGTCTGTACCCATCCACCCTATTTTTTATTTTTATTTTATTTTTATTTTATTTTTATTTTATTTTTATTTTATTTTTATTTTATTTTATTTTTATTTTATTTTATTTTTATTTTTATTTTTATTTTATTTTTATTTTTTATTTTTTATTTTATTTTTTTTGTGAAAATGCTAAAATCGATGAGTATTAAAAACAAACTACAGAAAAATTTGTTGAAGGAATTCAAAAATGATGATGAGAAAAATTTTGTGAATCCACATGAAGGAGATAAAGCAAGCATATTACAAGAGACAAGAGTGTTTTCTAGTTATCCTTTGAATACACAAAAGTGTTTACAAATATTGACAAAAATATTATATTTAATAAATAAAGGAGATGATATATTAACAAGTCAAGAATGTACTGATATATTTTTTAGTATTACTAAATTATTTCAATCAAATAATGAGAGATTAAGAAGAATGATATATTTATTAATAAAAAATTTACCTGTAAATGAAAAAGAAATATTTATAGTAACAAGTTCATTAACTAAAGATATGAATTCAGCTAATGACTGTTATAGAGCTAATGCTATAAGAGTATTAAGTAAAATTATTGACTATTCCTTAGCAACACAAATAGAAAGATATTTAAAAACAGCTGTAGTTGATAGAAACCCATTCGTGTCTTCATCAGCATTATTATGTGGATTAAATTTATATAATAATACTTCTTCTGATATTGTTAAAAAATGGATTAATGAAGTTAGTGAATGTATAAATAGTAAACATCCTATGATTCAATTTCATGCTCTTACATTATTATGTTCAATTAAAAATCAAGATAAATTAGCACTCGAAAAAATTATTAATTCATATACTAAAAATTCACACACATTATCAAGCTCATTAGCTAATTGTCTTTTAATAAAATATGCTTCCTATTTAATATATTCCACAGAGGTTGATAATGACATCAATCAAAATAGAAATGTTTATAATTATAATATTACATCATATAAGGATACATATAATCAACATAATATAAACAATAATAACAAAAGTAATATTAATATTAATAATAATAATAATAATAATAATAAAAATAATAATATTATAAATGCTCTTGCTGGTAGTGGTGCTACTATGAATCATCATCTACATCATCATCATAATAATAATACTGGTAATGATTTTTGTGCTAATAAAAATAAATATATACATCCTACTACCAAAGTTTGCTTTGATTATCTTAAAAATTGCCTTAAAAATAATAAAGATGCTATCATCCTATTTGAATGCATTAAATGTATATTCCAACTAGCCATTTATGATCAAGAAGGAAAAAATACTACTACCGTATTTAATGTAGATATCTTAAATGATTGTGTAAAAGTATGTCAACTCTTTCTATTATCATCAAAAATTGTTGATAAATTTTCTATCATTAGACAATTAAATAAACTAGCTCATCATAGACCATATGTTGTATCTAAACTAAATCAAGATATTGAAAATCTTCTATATGATAATAATAAAAGTATATGTGTATTAGCCTTTACAACGCTACTAAAAACAGGAAATGAAACTAGTATAGATAAATTATTAAATCAAATTAATAATTATATGACAGCTGATAATACAACATTCAAAATTAAAATTATTGAAGAAGTCAAAAATCTTTGCTTTATATATCCAAATAAATGTAATATCATACTTAATTTTTTATCAAATAATTTAAGAGATGATGAATCATATCAATTTAAAGCTAGTACAATCGATTCTATTATTCTAATTATAACACAATTACCAAATGCAGAAGAAACAGCCATATTGCAATTATGTGAATTTATAGAAGATTGTGAATATCATACATTATTATTAAAAGTTATCAGATTCTTATTAATGCATATACCTAAAACAAAAAACCCATCCAAATATATTAGATATATATATAATCGTCTTCTATTAGAAAATTCAACAATAAGAGTGGATGGAATGTATGCTTTATTTTATATAGCTTTAAAATGTGCAGAAAACTCAAAAGATATTTTGGTTTTATTAAATTGTCTCCTAGCAGATAATGATGATGAAGTTAGAGACAGAACCAATTTTTTTTATTACATGTTAAAGGAAAAAATTAAACAACTCGATAATACTAACAAAGAAATATCAAATGAATATGAAAAAAATACACAACAGCAAAATAATACTAGTAGTACTAACAATAATAATAATAATAATAATAATAGTAATAGTAATAATAATGACAATAGTGATAACAATCTAATTGATCATCTCCTACAAAATGAACAACAAAACAATATTGATCATCTCTTATATTTTATATCCAATCATATTGAAAAAGATCCAAAGGAAGAATTCTTATATGAACATATTAAAGATCAAATTATGTTATCTAATGATCTAAATAATAAGGATAATATTGCTTCTCCTTTTATGAAAAAAAATAAAACTTCATATCATGAAATACCTAATCTAAGTAATACAAATTCTTTATCTAATATTAATAAATATCTAGAAGTAACACCAGATGCAATATATTTAAATAATATGGCCAAATATATTGAAATCTATAATTTATCTAATATTCATATTATAAATAAATCAATACCTCTAACAGAAAGTGAAGCTGAATATACTGTCGTTGTAAAAAAATATATATATGATGAACATCTTGTTTTAGAATTTACTATACAAAATACATTAAGTGAACAAATCTTATCTAATCTAAATATACAAATACATTCATCAGAAAATAAATGGACCATCTTAGAAAAAACAACTATTGATCATTTATATTACAATACACCTCAACAATTATATGTCATTTTAAAAAAAAACATACCCTTTGATAAAACAAATACAAACAATCACAACAACAATGATAATATTAATAATGATAATATTAATAATAATAATATTAATGTCGACCCTTTTGATGTCAATCAAAACTTCCAATTATCATTACATTTCCTAGTTAAAGAAAATGAACATGATGAAGGATTCCCTGACTCTTATTCTATTAACCCAATTAGTATACAAATCGTAGATTTTATCAATCCTAAAATTTTAAGACATGGTGAATTTAAACATATGTGGGATAATATGGACAACTTCAATACAGAGGTTCTCAGTAAATTCAGTCTAAACTTTGAAACCATACAACAAGCTGTTGTAGGTTTGTTAAATACATTAAATATGACTGCATGTGATCAAACAGATTATGTAGAAAATAACTCTAATAACCATAATATGCTATTATCAGCACAATTTTTAAACGACACATATATTTTATGTAAAGCTTCATTAATTTTATCACAACAATATGGATGTTTATTAAAAATCATATGTAGATCTACCAATAAACTTTTATCAGAGCATATTTTAAAATCGTTAGAATGAAATATTAAAAAAAAAAAAAAAAATTATATGTATATAACTAAATATTTATGTTTATGTTTATATATTTATTATTATATTTTTTTTTTTTTATTTGTTTTATTTTTTTTTTTTAAAATACCAACATTATAAAAACATTCTAAAAGTAGTACAATAAATATATATATATATATATATATATATATATGTATGTATGTAAAAATAATATCACCTTTTAAATAAATTCAATTAAGTTTGAATTGTTATATATTTATCTTTGAAATATGTTTTTATTTTTTATTTTTTATTTTTATGGCGTGCATATAAGATAAATCATTTTAATTCATAACATATTACTTAAAAAAAAAATATATTAGTTAATATAAATAAGTCTTATTATGTAATATATATATATTTATTTATTTGTAATATTAAATTACTTTATGTTGTAGATAAATTCTACTTTTTTGTGCTCTAAGGAGCATTAAAAATAAAAGTAAAAGTAAAACAGATATAATTAAATAAAACATTAAATTGAAGAATAAGTCAAATATTTTATTCAACATAAAAATATATATTTCTACATGTATATATATATATAATCATACACTTATTATGTGCTAGTATTCTTTCTTCATTTATTTATGTCTTATTTTTTAACATATATATCAAACAAAAAAATAGAAAAAGTCACAATAATTTTTAAATTATAAATATTATCGTACTTATTCAAATATACATTTTAAATATACACATACAAAAAAAAAATAAAATAATGAATAAATAAATAAATAAATATTATAATAATATATCACAATAACTTTTGTCATTTAACATCCTATAATAATGGTTAGCACAACTAGCCATTTAAATCAAATTACCTGTCCCAGTCAGGTAAATAAAATAAAAGATGCAAGAAAAAAAAAAAAAAAAAAAAATGAAAATTCGGTAGAAATTAAAAGTACAAATTTGAAATATACAAATGAGACCAAAAGGAAAAAACTACAAAACAAAATTAATGAAAAAGATAGAAATGGTGGGAACAAAACGTTAAACAATAAGATAAATGAAAAACGTTTTATTAATAATGATATATATAAATCTATATTGAATTATAAAAAGGATTATATGTCTAGAGGACAAAAGAAAAAATATAGTTATAAAACAAGTTTATCAGAAGGGAAGAAAAAAAAAAATATTAACACAACTAAAAGTGTCAATTCACATCAGATAAAGAATGAAAATTATAAAATTCAAGAAAACAAATGTATATTAAAAAAACTAAATGGGGAAATCAAAGAATTAAATTTTAATAATATACACGAGATACTTCCTAATTATATACCATATCAACAAAGTATTCAAGATAAGTATGATATTTTCAAAAATAAAACCACTTGTTCTTATTCATATACCAGCACACAAACAATTGATAAAAGAAAATGTTCAAAATTGGGTTTCATACAAAAATGTACAAAAGTATTCAAAATGAAGAAAGATGAAAATAAGTAATATGAAATGCACACAATTGATAAAAGAAAATGTTCAAAATTGGGTTTCATACAAAAATGTACAAAAGTATTCAAAATGAAGAAAGATGAAAATAAGTAATATGAAATGCACACAAATGTGTAAATATATATATATATATATATATATATATATATATATATATATATATATATATGTATGTATGTATGTATGTATGTATGTATTTATTTATTTATAGAATGCATACTTGCACGAATGTTTGTCAAAAAATAAAACTTCCTATTAATAATAATTTAAATGATATACAAGGTATAAATATATTGAACAAAGAAAGATATAATATAATTAAAAATATATATTTATTTATTGACATATTCACACACACTTATATATATCTTTTTTATAGCACTTGATGGTGAAGAAGAATTATGTGCTTTTGAAAAGAGTCTAACAAAAAAGGAAGCCGTTCAGGTTTTTCTTCTTTTTTAAAAATATAATCACTATTACATATATATATATATATATATATATATATATATATATTAATTTATTATATATATTTTTTTCTTTTCTTGTTTTCTTAACAGAGAAAAAACCTTTTATTATGTCAATCATCATATATTAAGCATAATAAAAATGCCAATATTCAAAATATCAATTCAGTTAAAGAAAATGTATCACCCATAGTTTTAAAACATTCAAGAAATATGATCTTAAGCAAAAAGAAAAGTACAATAATATAAATATATAAACATATAAATATATAAACATATATACGAAATAATACATATATATATATATATATATATATTTTTGTGCTGTATATATCCTATTTGTAGATTTAAAATTTAAACACATGTCAAACATACCAATAGTAGAAGACACACAAAAAAAACAAAACATATATCCAACAAATAATCATATTGATAGCACAACTATAAAAAATACCGATAAGAAAAATAAGATATATGATGATAAAAAAGAGAAAAGTATATTTCAACAAAATGTGAACAACAAACAATCGAATAATTTCTTAGAAATATCTTCATTTGATGAAAAAAATTCAAACATTAAATTAGAACAGGTACAAATAATAAATTTACCATGAATTAATTTGATAACATATATATATATATATATATATATATATATATATATATGTATATATTTATTTATTTTTTTTTTTTTCTATATATTGAAGCATAACCATAAAAATAAGTGTAATATAAAAGATACATGCGTAAAAAAAAAAATGAACTATAAAGTGATATACCAAAGTGATGACTTTGTTAGTTTATATAAAAGTGATGAAGACAAATATAAGATGCCCCCAAATGAATGTATAGACACATCTAGTTTATTATGTAAACCTGGATATGTTGGGAAGTATTTATATGAATCTAATTCTTCCATCAGCTGTTCTCCAAATAATGATAAAAATAAGAATGCTATTAATAATAATAATAATTTCAAAAAATTAAGCGAAACAAAAAATATAATTCAAAATTCTGCATCACATGACTACATTGAAAAAAATAATATTAATATATATAAGTATGATGATATTCTTTATTATATGAAAAAAGCTATATACAACTCTCCAACATACAATATAGATATACAATATATGAGTATTCTTAATGAACTACTACAAGTTGAAAAATTGAAAATATAAGATAACATAAAAGAAATACTTACATATATATATATATATATATATATAACGTGCATATTTTATTATTTCCTTATTTTATTATTTTATTTCTTTTGGTATATATATAACAAATATTTTTTGGTGGGATAATTTTTTACAATTTCTATTTTATGATACAAAAGAAATATATGTACTTTTTATAATCATATATATATTTATGAGAAAAAAAAAAAAAATTTTATATTATATATAATTACTAAATAATAAAAATATAATAATTAAATGAAAAATATATTATATATATATGTACTTTAAAAAAAAAAAAAAAAATACAGAATAAATAGTAAAAATATTTTATTATAAAAAAAATATTTTCTTTTGTTTGAATTTAAAATATTTAGAGAATTATTTTTATAATAAAAATAATATAATATAAATATAATATATATATATATATATATATATATATGTATGTATATATTTTTTTATTGGCGTGCACATATCCATTTATAGTTGTTTATTATTATATTTCATTACACTATATATATAATATATATATATATATAATAATTTTTTTAAATGCAAAGAAAAAAAAAATAAAAAAAAATAATATAAATATTAAATTCATTAAATATTAAAAAAATATAAAATAAAATACAAAAATAATTACATGATATTGAAGAAAAAAATAAATATACATATATATATGTTTTTCTTTTTTTTTTTTTTTTTTGTGAAAATTTTATATTTTAATATATTTTTTTATAATTTATTTTTATTTAATTATTGTATATATATTTTTATAATATTATTTTTTTTGTTAATTTTCAAAAAAAGAGGAAAACCTTGTTACAATAAACATGTACAATATATAACATAATAAATAAAAAAAAAATATATATATATATTATATGAACAGAACAAAATAAAACCAAACAAAAAAAAAATAAATAAATAAATAAAATAAAATAAATAAATAAATAAAATAACAGAATATAAGTTAAAATTAAAAGTTGGAATAATTATGGAAAAAATAGATTTTTAATTGGTATTTCGTTTTATTTTCTTTTAACTTTAAAAAATATTTAGAGACTAATTCTTAATTATAAATATATTTTTATTTTTTCCCCAACATATAATGGATGAATTTCAGAGTAAGCACAAAACCGAAAGAAAAACAAAAAGAAAAAGAAAAAGAAAATAAAGAATGAAAAATTAAAAAAAAATTATAATTGTAGAAATTATGCTATTCATTTTTTGAGAAAATATTGAATAATGAAAAATGAGAATATACATATATATATATATATATATATATATATAATATATGTGGTCTAAAAAGTATTTCATAACATATATAGTTTTTTAACAGCAACACATTGTTGTATTATTATATATATATATATATATATATATATATATATATATATATATATATTTATATATTTTATGAATTATATGTCATTCTTTTATTTGTCCATTTTTTCCCTTTAGATTCGGGATTAAATAAATACAAACTTGTTTTCTTAGGAGAAGTAAAAAAAATAAAATTATAATAAATGAATAAATATATATACATATGT
The DNA here is from genome assembly GCF_001602025.1 of Plasmodium gaboni. Classification (NCBI taxonomy): domain Eukaryota; phylum Apicomplexa; class Aconoidasida; order Haemosporida; family Plasmodiidae; genus Plasmodium; species Plasmodium gaboni. The sequence continues at coordinate 1,570,936 of NC_031491.1, read as the reverse complement.
GTAATTATAATTATTATAATATATACCTTTTTAATTAAATTATTATTTTATTTTATTATTTTTTTTGATGTATTCTCCTTTTTAGCAAGCTGTTGGTAAAACATCTATAATTACAAGATTTATGTATGATACTTTTGATAATAATTACCAGGTATAAATAATTAAACAAAATGTATGTTTGTCTATATTTATATATTTATTTTTAATTATGTGTTTATATATATATATATATATATAATACACATTATTAATATTATAACAGCTAGCTTTTTTTAATTTACATGAACAAAAATATAATTGTTAATTTTTTTTTTTTTTTTTTTTTTTCAAAATACGTATTAATTATGTACACATAAATGGCTAGTTACCTGAACATGTTCATATATATATATATATATATATATATTTTTTTTTTTTCTTTTTTTGTGTAGTCCACTATTGGTATAGATTTTTTGAGTAAAACATTATATTTGGATGAAGGTCCTGTACGCTTACAATTATGGGACACGGCAGGTCAGGAAAGATTTCGAAGTTTAATTCCAAGTTATATTAGGGATTCAGCAGCAGCAATTGTTGTATATGATATTACTAATAGACAATCATTTGAAAATACAACAAAATGGATACAAGATATTTTGAATGAGAGAGGAAAAGATGTTATAATAGCATTAGTAGGAAATAAAACAGATTTAGGTGATCTTAGAAAAGTTACATATGAAGAAGGAATGCAAAAAGCTCAAGAATATAATACAATGTTTCATGAAACAAGTGCTAAAGCAGGTCATAATATAAAAGTATTGTTTAAAAAAATTGCATCCAAATTACCAAATTTAGATAATACAAATAATAATGAAGCCAATGTTGTAGATATACAATTAACTAATAATTCAAATAAAAATGATAAAAATGTTTTAAATAAATGTTTATGTTAATAAATATCAAACTAATGTTTATGTAAGAATGAATAAATAAATAAATAATATTATATATTACAATATAATATAATTTTTATTTGTTAATATTAAAAAAATATATGTGTTAATATACTTTAATGTTTTAATCAAAACATTACACCATGACATTTTTAAAATATTATAATATTATAATATTATAATATGTTAATATATATATATTTATATATATCTTCTTTTTTTTTTTTATATGTATGAATCCAATTCTTTATTTCTTTTTTTTTTTTTTTTATTTAATTTAATTTTATGTTATTTTCCCTTTCTACTTTTTTTTTTTTTTTTTTTTTTTTTTTTTTTTTTTTTTTTTTTTTTTTTTTTTTTTTTTTTTTTTTTTTTTTTTTTTTTTTTTTTTTTTTTTTTTTTTTTTTTTTTTTTTTTTTTTTTTAAATTT
>NC_031491.1:1556656-1569274 GCF_001602025.1 Plasmodium gaboni | reverse complement strand
ATATTATTTTATTTTTTAATATAAATATATATATATATATATATATATAAAAATATTTATTTATTTATTTTTTTATATTATTTTTATATATAATAAAATTTTTAAAAAAAAAAAAAAAAAAAAAAAAAAAAAAAAAAATAGTATATATATATAATATATATATATATATATATATATATATATTTATTTATTTATGTTTATATTTACGAAGTGGAATTTTTTCTTATCAATATGTAACATAAATTTTTTTCATAATCATAGTTAATAATTTTTATGTTTTTGCTTAAGATGTTTTTTTTCAAATCCTTATATGTTCTTTTTATATATGACTGTTCAGAATTGTTATATGTTTTTTTATTTTTATCTATATCATTTTCCATATCTTTTTCATACTCTTTTTTGATTGCATTTATTTTTAAATTACTCTTAGGAATAGAATATATATATACATTATCTTCCTTTTTACACAATGTATTATTATCTTGTAGCTTTCTATTTTTGAAATTATTTATTGTTTCTTTTATTTTTAAATATTCTTCTGTCATAGGAATAAAATCAAGGAACACAAAATTTTCAACATTTTTATCATATTTATCATTTTTATCATATATATCAATTTCTATATATTTAATATTTTCAATATTTATATTATCATTCCATTTTTTATTATCATCAATCGAATGAGGACAAAGTACATTCCCCTTATCATATATTTTTAATTTCTTTTTGTTCTGTTCATTTATAATATTATTATATTTATTTGTTGAAATATTATTCATAATATTTATATTATTTATATTATTTTTATTTATCTTTTCATTGTCACATATTTCTATGTCAACCACATTTTGATTTTTATCACATACTTCATTTTTTATAAATATTTTGTCTTTCACATTTTTATTAACAAAATTTTTTATCCCATCAGGTGATTTTATATAATCACATAACATATTATGGCTAGTTCTTTTTTTATTTGATAAATTACATAATTTTATATTGTTTTTCTCATATGTATTATTGAACATATAATTATTTGCATATATATTTTTCTCATAACTATGTTTTCTTTTTCTTTTTTTTAATTTGTTTTCTTCTATATCAGAAATATTTTCATCTTTATTTGGTGCACTTAAATTTTTTACAATTTCGCTGTTTCTTTTTTTTTTTTTTCTTAATGAAGTATATGTGTTAATATCTTCTTGAGATGAAAAAAAATTTAAATCCACGTTTTTTCTATTTTTTTTATTTTTTTTATCTCTTTTTATTTCGTTCTTATTATTGTATGGCATTAAACATTTATAATCCTTATAATAATTATTATTATTATTTTTATATTTGTATTTCCCTTTCGATGATAAAAAAAGATTATATTTATCAACTGTATCAAAATAAGTATTCTTAAAACAATCAGTCTTTATATTATTATTAAAACTTAAATTATAATTAATTAAATCAATTTTTTTTTCACTTAATTTACTATATGATGATTTATTTAACAGTCTTGTAGAATAACAAATTTTTTTTTTATCAATAGAATCATTTTCTAGACTATTATTTATTTCAAATAAATTTATTTCTTTTACATAATTTTTATTACTACTACTTACATCACAACTCTCTTCATTATTCTCATACAACTCATTGTTATTTAATAACTCCATTAATGCACTACATCCTAATGACCTTACACTATTTTCATCTTCATTATTTTTCATTCTACACAAAAAATATATATATATATATATAGAGAGATTAATTTATTTTATACAAATAAAATGGTTTATTTATTATATTTAAAATTTTTTAAGACAAAATATATATATATATATATATATATATATTAAATACAAATGTTTTCTTATTTAAGGTAAACTTTTATTTTAATAGAATATCCAACCATTCTATCTTATCATATATTCATATTTAAATGAATTACACACAAAATATATATTTATATATATTATTGGACAAATAAATTATATGTGTATTTATTAATTCTCATTTTTTATTTCACATCATTTATGTTATTGTGCAATAAAAAAAATTAATTAAAACAATATAATCTTAATTATTATATAATTAAAAAATTACTAAATAAATCAAACAATATATATATTAATATATATATGTATATATGTATTTTTTTTTTTTTTTTTTTTTTTTTTATAATGCTTTATTGTTTTTATTCAAATATATGTTTATACGTACATATGAGTTCCTCAAGCCTCCTCCTCAAAAAAAAAAAAAAAAAAAAAATTTTTTTAACCTCATCATACCTTATTTAATCTTATAATATAATTATCATTTTATTATATTATATAACATTATAAATATTTCATATTTGAACATTTATACATAATAGTATTATACATATTTATTTTTATTTATATAATTCTATAATATCTTATATTCTTATTTGTATTTTATTTTACAACACATAAATATAAAAATATATATATATATATATATATATATATATATATAATAATGTATTTGTTTAATTTTATAATTATGTAAAAAATGTAATAAGCCAATAATTCTATAATATCTTATATTCCTATTTGTATTTTATTTTACAACACATAAATATAAAAATATATATATATATATATATATATATATATATATAATAATGTATTTGTTTAATTTTATAATTATGTAAAAAATGTAATAAGCCATGAATTATGTACTTTTTATTTTTCTTCTTTTGATTCCTTAACATATTTAAGAAATGTGTAGGTTTCTTACATATTATTATATTTTAATATATTTTATAATTATTAAAAATGTATTTTCATTTCAACCAAGTCAAAAGGCCAAAATTTATTATGTTAATAAAATATATTCGAACAATTCTATAAATGTGAACAGAACAAATATCAGTAGTCATGTAAAAACATATTATACCTTAAGAAAAAATAATATCATAAATTTTAGAAAAAGGAAAATACTAGCATATGCCACCTTAAAAAGTCAAATCAATAATATATTTCATGGAGAAACTGATGTAACTATATTCGACAAGTTATTAGCATCCATAAGTTACATTCTTCCTACAATTGATGCCATACAAGTAAATATATAAATAAATAAATAAATATATATATATATATATGTATATGTATATATGTGAATATATTTGATATATAAATAATTTTTTATTTACTTTTATAACATATACAGTCTTTCGTTATGCCCTTGGTAAATATACTGCCAATATGGACTCACAAGTAAATATATATTATTTTGAATGTTTATATAAATATTTGTTATTTTATAAAATGAAATTAAATACATATACATATAAATAAATCAATATGTAAATGTATATATATTTATGTTTTGTATAATATTTATATTTTCTTTTTTTCTTTTTAATTGTTAATTCTTTTTTAAGATATTTATTTCAAATTGAAAGGATAAATCAGATTTACTCTTCCATCCCCTTTATGTCTTTTGTTACATTTATGGGTTTATACTTTTTATTTGTTAAAGAAAATAAGTTTAAATTCCACTATTTTATCAGATATCATCATATGCAGGTAATAATAAAATATATATATATATTATAATATATGTGTATATGTAAACATGAATAATTTTATTACAACTAATCTATATAATTATTAAATTTATGCGTTGATCATGCTTTTATTTTTTATACTATATTTTTTTTTTAACATCTTCTTAGAGTTTAATATTGTCCATGTTTGGATATGCACTCTCCTTATTTTATTTCCGAGTATTTCCCTACTCTTATAATGACACAGATATTTTTAACTTAACCATTTTATATTCTACTATGGCTATATATTTTGGTTCTTTAATCATTCCCTTCTTCTCATCATTACTTGGATAGTAAGTTTAATTCAAAAAAATATATATATAATAAATATATATAATATATATAAAATATATAAAATATATACAATATACATATTATTTCATTTAGTAGCTAAATTCATTTCGTCTTTGTATTATGAATATTGCTTCATTTTTTTTTTTTTTTTTTATGAACATGTTCATGTAAATAGCTATTTTGTATATATATTATATATATATATATATTTTTTTTTTTTTTTTTTTCATTTTAGCTACATAGAAATACCCGTTTTGTCAGAAGCTATTAAACTACACATAGGAGAAAAAAAAAATCAAAAAGAAGATTTATAAAAGTTGTCTAAATTTTTCAAGTTTATATCAAATCAAATAATTTATTAATTTCTTTTTTATTTTTTTATTGTTTATCCTTTTCATATACAAAATAAATAATAAAAAAAAATATTAAAACAAAATAATAAACTTAATTATGAAAAAAAAAAAAAAAAAAAAAAAATATACACACATATATAATATATATGTATAACATCACCATTATATATTGAAAAAAATAAAATATTTATATATATATAATATTTTTATTGACTAGAATATCCTTTCTATTATCATTTCACATAAAAATATCTATAAAAAATTTTTTATTTTTAAATAGAATTCCTTTTTTTTTTTTTTTTTTTTTTATTCATTCTTAATTTATGTTTTTATAAAATATTTTATATATTGAAAAGTTATTTAACCCATACAATTTTTTAAAAAATATACTGTTTTTTTATCACTATCTCTTTTTCCTTTTATTGCTATTTCATCTAATATGCCCTTTATGTGATTTGCAGGAATATTAAAACTTTTGGTAAAAATAGAAAAGGGCACACCGTTTTGTCCTTCTCTTTCAAATATTTTAAACATACTAATTTTTGCTTTGTCCAAATCAAAAACATGCATTTTTTTAGATTGCTTCGCTTTTTGTTTAGAAGTAGAATGAGATATAGAATTGATGTTATCATTGTCTGTAAATAATCTTTTATTATTTTTCATATTTTTATCTTTACTTTCATTATTCAATTTATCTTCAGATGTATAATATTTAAATAGAGTATGTGTAGCATCCATATTTTCTTCATTTCTAGTTTCTATAATAGTAAATCTTTGTTTCTTAACATTCGTCTTGTAATGTCTCTCTTTTAATATTGATGAATAATCTTGATCTAATGTTGGCAAAAACGAATAAGTATAGTCACATGTTTTAATAAGATCAGCACATACAACATAATCAAATTCTTTATTTTTATCAGAATTATCTTTCGATAAATTATTCATATTATTCTTTCCTTTATTTGAATTTGTATAATCGTTATTTTTATTATTTACTGTACCAGTCGTACTATTCACACCTTTATTTGTATTTTTTAATTTTATTACATTTTGTTTTAAAATATATGTATTTACAGTATTATTTTTATTACAACGTAATTTCTTAACATTGTCACTATCATCTTTCTGAACATATAATTCTGTTATATCATTATCAGTATTATTATTACAGCCAAGCAAACCTACAATATCTTTATTATTATATTGTAACCATTTATTAGAAACAAACTTTGGTACCTTTATTAACTTTATATTCTTATTTTTTAATGATATTTTTGATACTGAATCATTTTCTTTCGAATTATTCATTTTTTAAAACAATATACACAAAAAAAATAAAAAAATATATATATAAATATATATAAATATATGTATATATTATTTTATATATATATTTAATAACACAAAAAAGCAAAAAAAAAAAAAAAAAATTAGAGATGGACAGAAAACTCGATAATTTTAAAAAATGGGTTATTATATATACTATACGAAAAAAAAAAAGGTAATAAAATGAAAATAAAAAAAATAAATATTACATACAAACTGTTACTATATTGTATAGTATAACTGCCACAAGAAATATAAATAAATATAAATATATATTTATTTATTTATTTATGTATATATTTTTTTTTTTTTTTTGATTTTCTTTTTTCCTCTCTATTTTTATAATATTTCAAAAAGCTCATTTTAGCTTCTCATTTCACTTAAAAAAATAAAAATGATAATCTTAATAAAAATTTATAGATTATGATATATATATATATATATATATATATAATATTATATTTCCAGAAATTTATAATATATATATATATTTTATTAAAAAAATTGAACATACATTTTTTTTTCTTAGGTTTTTAAAATAGTTAATTTATAAAATTCTTCATATATGTATAATATATATGTAAATTATAAATATACTTAATATATATAATATTTATTTTATTATTATTATTTATTTAACATTCATAAAAAGATATATATAATATATATATATAATAAGTATATATTTTATTATATATAAAGATAAATATATATATATATATATATATATATATATATATATATATTAAAAAAATATAAAATGAAAAAGAATAATTTATTATTATAAACATGCTTTATTCTCATTATTAATGAGGCTTAAAAAGAATTAAATTATCACATAATATTATATATAATATTATATATATAATTTATATATTTTAGGCGTGTACATTTTATATTATACCGTAAATATATAAAGATACATTTATCTATTATTATAAATTATACGTAAGCCACTGAGAACATTGAAATATATATATATTATTAATAATTATTCTTAAAAGTTTGATGACAAATAAATAAATTGTTGAAAAAAGAATACAACTTAGTGATGGTATTTAAAGTTATAAAGATATTTGTAATATGTAGCCTTATATAATATATTATATATATATATATATATATATATATATAGGTACATAGTCACACTTCAAAATAAAAATATATATATATTATCAACATGAAATGAGAATTAAAAAATATGTTTTATTCCAAAATTTTGGATATAATATTATATATATATATATATATATATATGTGTTTCCTTTTTTTTTTTTGTCTTAATATCATTATATATTACTTTTTTTTTAGCCTTCAATATTATGTATAATCCTTCAAATATATATATATATATATATATATATATATATATTTATATTTATTTATTGTGGGCTCCTTTTAAAAATTAGTTCCTTATTATTCCTTTTTATAATTTTTTCATTTAATCATTGATGTGCAAACAATATTTTGGTTCATATCAAAAACGCAAAAATTAGGTATGGACTCATGTTGTCTTGATATGAATTTTCTAATTTCTTGAGAAGTTACTCCTCCCATGATAGAGCATGATGGTGAGAAGTTAATTTTATAAGTTTTACATAATTCGGTAGGATTTTGAATATATGTTTTGTTTGCTAACTTATTATAAAATTTTAAGAAATCTTTTTCATCAATTTGTTTATTTTGTTTATTAATATTTTTATCTTGTTCATATAATATTAATGCAAAAACATAATAAATAATTTCATTTGTTTTTTTATCTAAATTAGAGAATGGTACTTTTAAAAAATGAGATAGTGTACAATATTGAACTTGAATATTTTTATCATTACATTTTTTTTTATTATCATCATTTTTTATTTTATAATAAGATTCTTCAATTATATGGTTTCCAAAATCAGAAAATAAAAAAGCATATTTTCCATGACACATATTAGCAAAAAATCCTATATTTTTTTCATGACATATTTCATTTATTTTTGTTAATTTATATAAAGGATAATCTTCACATGAAATACATACACAAGTATAATTTGTTATATAATCACATATATTATATGAACAATCTTCTTCTTTTTTATTTTCTTTAATTATTTCATTATCTTTATATATCAATTCTTTTTCAATTATTATATTATTCTTATCCAAATCTATATGTCCAATATATCCTTTTATATTAATTAATTGATTAATACTTTTTAATTCTTTATATATTGCTACACTCATATATTCATTCATATCATCATATTCGTTCAGAAAAAATATATTCTCTATATCTTCTTCATCAACTATATTATTATCAATTATTGTTATATTTATACCATTCAAAATTAAATTCTTACATAATTCAATATTTATACCACTCAAACCAACAACTAACACGTTAGATTTCATCATCCGGTTCTGCGCTTTTACTCCCCACAATCTTAGCTGACGATCATATATTTTTTCTTTCTCCATTATTAACTACTTAAAAAAAATTATACTACCACGCTTATAATATGTGTATAAATATAAATGCAGCTAACACACCAACTTACGACACAAAAAAAAAAAATAAAATAAAATAAAATAATAAAATTAGTTATATATATATATATATATATATATATATATATATATATATATATTGTACTATATCATTATTATATGCTTGGCATAAGATATAGGCTTAAAAAAACAAAGTACAAAAAAAAAAAAAAAGAAAACATTAAAATACAAAAAATTTTAAATGTTAAATAAATAAATAAATATATATATATATATAATAAATCATTTATTTAAAGAAGTAAAAGAGAATTAAAAAATATATATATCATCCATTGTATAATAATATTTTTATATAAGAAAATATTCTAATATAGCATAGATTATACATTTCACCTTTTTTTTTTTTTTTTTTTTTTTTTTTTTTTTTTTTTTTTCTCTTTAGATTGTTATTTAATAGATAAAAAATAAAAGGATAATAAATATATATACATAATATATATAGATAAAAAATAAAAGGATAATAAATATATATACATAATATATATATATATTATAATTTTCATGAAAAAAAGCGAGTAATTCTTTCAAACATATATACCTTGTATTTAAAAATTATTCATACTATTATTATCATGTATATATTTTAAGAACGATATTTCTCTATACATAAACGATAATATTATATCATTTATAGGTATATATATATTTATTTACTTGTTTATAATATATTTACATTTATATTTCTTTTCTTTTTAATTCCTAATTCAAAGTTCTAAACGAATAGGGAAATATGTTACTTATAATATTCGCCTTTTAAAATGCATCAAACAAGTATACAATAAATATAAATAAATATATATATATATATATATATATATATTATTCTTATTTGTCTTAGTTTTTTAATAAACCTTTAGTATGATAAATATGAGATATCCTTATTTATATATTAAGTTTAGATATTCATTGATACTTAAAGGTATATCATTTTTTTTTTTTTAACTCAAAAAAATAAAAATAAACCAAAAAATACAAAAAAATGTAATATATATATATATTAATGTTTTAAAAATATGTATTTTTTTTACGAAACCATTTTAGTAATATAAAAACAAATGAAGAAAGAAGGAAAAAAAAAAAAAAAAAAAAAAAAAGATAATTGAAAACTTAAAAAATTTAATGTATCCATATAAAACTTAATCATTCTATTTGTAATAATAGAAAATAAATAAAATGGTACATTGACATATAACATTATATATATATATATATATATATATATATATATTTATTTATTTATCTTAATATGTAGATATTTCATAGGAATTGCATATATTATAACCTTCCTTTTTTATGTATTATAAAAAAGTTTCATTACAAAAAAAAACACATATATATATATATATATATATATATATATATATAAAATAAAAAAAAAATGTATATGTGTCAACATATTATGGTGACATTTTATCTTCTCCTTCTTTATTTCCTTTCGAATAAATTTAAAAAATACATACATATATATACACATACATATATATATACATACATACATATATATACACATACATATATATATACATACATATATATACACATACATATATACATATTCTTATATATATATATTTCCATTTTTATTACCTTTCGAAGGATGCTTGCTTCAATTCGTCAAGAATGTAGTCATATAATATTTGTTTATTTTCATTTTTAAGTGCATGTATTTTACAAAAAATATCAACAATATATAAAGGATCCTCATCCTCACGAATAGCTAGACAAGCTATTTTATTTTCTGAGATTTTTATTTTTCTTTCAAAAAAAACTGGTTTGATTTTTACTTTATATTCTCCTTTATCAAAACTAAATGGTTGAGTTATATTATTTTTATTATTATTATTATATTTTTTTCCTTCATTTTGTTTTTCGTTTTTAATATTTGCATTGTTATTAATATATGGGATTCTATGTTGTAAAAAATCATTTACTCTTTTTTTTTCTTCTACACCTCTTTTTATTCTATCCACTGTTTTGTTATATCCATTTGGTAAATCAGAAAGGAATATTTTTACATTATCTTTTATAGAAGGATGAAATATACATTCTTTTTTAAATTTCTTTTCTTCTTCTTTTTCATAATCTATTTTTTTCTTCAATAATAATTCTTTGCTTTTCATACCTTTCAAATAAAGTATTTTATTGCGATTTAATTTTTTTTTCATCTTTCTATTATCGTTTCGCTTTTCATCTATATTAAAATTATGAATGGTATCATTTTGTATATTCTTGTAATCTGAATTATTATTGAAATGATATATTTTTTCTTCTTCATAATTATAATAATCTTTATTATTATCACAATAATTATTATCACCCACATATTTATTATCACAATTATAATTATCACCCACATATTTATTATCACAATAATTATTATCATTCATACCTTTCATAATACCTTCTCTTTTTATCCTGTTATTATTTAATGTAGGATGAAATGTGCAATTTTGTAATTCCTTCTCATATGATTCATTTTTTTTCTTCTGAATTTTTTTTTCTTTTTCTTTTTCTCTAGCATTAATTTTACATAGCCACTTCTTCAGTCGACTATTTCCCTGCTCTTTTTTTTTTAAAAGTAAAAAATCACTTTGATTAAAACTGTTTTCTTTCTGCTTATAATTTGTTGTATTATCATTAAATATATGTGGATTTCCGTTACTTAAATATGTAGTATTTTTTATATAATTATCATTATTCTTATCCTTTTTATCAATCCTTTGTAATATGTCCCTATTAAATTTGTTAACAATACCTTTTGTATTATTTTTCTTTTTAAATTCACAAAGGATATTTTTTCGATTTTCCTTTTTATTTTTATCATACAAATAATAATTATCATTCATATCATCCTTATCACTTTGTATTATCTCATAATTTATATCTAAAGTGTTTATTCCATCATTTTCTCTATTGTTTAAAAATATTTTTTTTTTTCCATTAAGTTCTTCCTTTTCCTTATATATTTCTTCATCATCATAAATATGGATACTATCTTCATTTTTGTTTCTTACACTTGCATAATCATAATCTTCCATGTCTATATTTTGTATGTCTTCATAATTATCATTATTTATTTTTATTTGATCATATGTTAAATCTTCATCGAAATGTTTTATATCTTCATCGAAATGATTTATATCATCATCGAAATGATTTATATCTTCATCGAAATGATTTATATCATCATCATTATTTTCATCCTCATAAAATGGCTCCACACCCAAAAGGTTAGAATCCTCAATTGGATTATCTTCTTCTTTTTCATAATTTTTATTCCTATTATTATATATTTTCATAGTAAAATCTTTTAAACTTTCCTCTTCGCTTTTTAAAAAAAATTCCATATTATTTTCATCCTTTTTTTCTTCATTCATATTATCATAACTTACTTTTTCGTTATCATATATATTACAGACAACCTTTTCAATACATGTATTTATTATGCTTTCATCATACTCATTCTTCTTTTTCTTATTATTTGAATTCTTATTTATTATATTTTCTTCCAATAATTCTGTACAATCATCTATATATAATTCTTCTGAACCATTATTCTCATTTTCAAATAAAATTTTCTCTTCTTGGCTAGCTATATAATCATCCATATTTTTACCTGACTTGTTCAGGTTATTCTCATGAATTATATTTAAATTAGCTATATATTTTTTTTTAACATTATTATTATTATTATTATTATTATTGGAACAATTTTTATTATATAAATTAAATTCAGTATGATTGGAATCTTTCATATGAATATTATTTATATTACATTTAATATGATTGTTATGATTATGTGGATATGGTTTATTTTCTTTCTTTTCAGAATTATTCATTTGGTGATAATTATTTTGAGGTAAACTATTTGAAAGAGTATTAGGATTTAAAGAGAGATGTATATTATTAATATCATGTATAAGATTATTATGTACATGTTGTTCATTTGTTGTTTTTACAATATTTTTGTCTTTATCTGTATTATTATTATTATTATTATATAATTTTTCATCATATTTTAAATTTTTATCAGATCTATATTTCATTTGTTCTTGCAAATTATTACAGAATAATAAATGTTGCTCTTTAAAATTACTATTTTCATTTTGAAAAGTTTTTTTTTTTTTTTTTTTTTTTTCATCACAATTTTCATGTTTCATATTTTTGTATGCCTCTTCATTTATAATACAATCATTATATGCTTCGCCTAGATAATTATTTAATTCTTTTTTTTTAAATATTTCATTATCATTCGTTCTTAAAACATATAATTTTTCATTCACAATAATTTTGTTATTATTCAATAATATATCTTCATTTGGATCATCTAAATTTATATGTGCATTTTCAATAACAACATTTTGTATGTGTTTATTTTCATTATGATTAAGGTTATTATTGTTATCATTTATTTTGTGGTCTTCATTAATATAATATTTATTATATAAATAATTATTGATACTGTCATTGTTTGTATTATATTCTATATCATTATTTTTTATATCATTTGCCATATTGTTATGTTCT
>NC_031491.1:1550026-1552526 GCF_001602025.1 Plasmodium gaboni | reverse complement strand
AGATAAAACAATATTTACTTATACCCAAGTGTTTATTATTTTATCACACATATACATATGTTAATTTTTTTTTTTTTTTTTTTTAAACACATATACATATACAAATACATACATATATATATATATATATATATATATTTATATTTATATATATTTATTTATTTATTCATCCTTTTATTTATGCTTATTTTATAAATAAACATTATTTTGAAAATAAACTTTTAAAAGAAGCTCTAACGTGAAAATGAAAAAAAAAAAAAAGAAAAAGAATATGAAATATTGAAACCAACACACACATATATTATATATATATATATATATATTTTTAATGTATATAAATATTTATGCGTATAAAAAAGAAACATTTGTTTATTTTTTTTGTGCTCATAAAATGTTATAAAAATGAGTGAGGATCATTCTAATAGTAATATAGAAGATGTTGTTTTGTGTTCACAAACATGTAATGAAATAAGTTCTCTTAAGGATGAAAAAGAAGAGAAAGAATTTGAAAAGCTCTCTTCTGAATCCAGTGATTCGTATTATAAAAATAAATTTCGCTTTAAAAAGAATTCAATTGAAATAAAAAAAAAAAGCTTATTAAAAAATAAACTAAAAAATAATGATATACAAGAAATAATAAAAAATGATCCTATCTTAAGTAACCTTAACAAAACAATGATAAGTGATGCTGAAGTTTTTGATCTTGCAAATAAAAAAGAAAATAAGACTAAATTTAAATTAGAAAATGAAAAAAAAGGAAAAAAAAATTCAACAAATAATAAAAATAAAAATAATAGTGTCCTCTTCTTAAATGAAAATTTAGAAAACCAAGACCAACTTAATGATAACAAAAAATATAAATATCAATTAAATGAACAAACATGTGATATTAATGATATTTCTGAAGATATATTGAAACAAGAAAATCATCTTACTAATATAGATAAAAATGAAAAACTAGAGGATAATGATGATACACTTATTATAAATGAACAAGAAAATAAATTACAATTAAATTTTATTATAAAAGAAAAAAATAAAAAGAAAAAAGAAATTAAATCCAATGAGCAAAATAAAATCAAACAAAATAATCAAAATTTTAATTCATCCATATTAAGTGAAATAAAGAAAAACAAAGAATTATCACCTTTAAGTTTGATAAAAAAGCACGGACGACTAGTAAACACACAACAAAAATGAAATGATATAAATATATATATGTTGTATATATAATATATATGTAGTGTATAAATTTATTTCACATTTCTTATTACATTTTTATCCTGTCATATATTTCATTATAATATATATATATATACAATTTATATTTATTTCTTTTATTGTTCAGATAAATAATATTGAAGAAATATATAACAGCAATTGTGAACAAATACAAAACGTAAGAGACGAATTCGCTGAATTAAAAAATGACCTCAACAAAATTATGAATTTAATAAATATTGGTCAAAAGGCAGTAGCATCCCTAAAATAAAATATATATATATATATATATATATATATAATATATATGTAAATATATATAATAATATCTTTTATCATTTTTTTTATATTTTATTGGAATAATAAAAATATATTTATATATATATATTTATAATTTACCACAACACACAAATATTAATCAATCATTATAATATTAATGTTTAGCTGGATATAATTTAATTTTTTTTTTTTTTTTTTTTTTTTTTCATCCCACCAATAATTTGTAACAATATGTTTTAAATATATATAATGATTGCAAATATTTTTCATAAAAATATACACATAAATAAAAGTTTAAATATTAGCAACACCTTTTTTTCTTATTTTAATAAAAGAAGTGTTCTTCAAACAAAGTTTAAAAAAAAAAATGATACATCCTATAACTTACCATTTAAGGTATTATTTTCTCATTTATAGCAAAGAATAAAAATATATATATATATATATATACATACATATATATATATATATATATATATATATATTTATATGTGTGTGTTTTTATTTATTTTATCAGGTAAGTAGAACTATTTCAGGAAATTTGCCAGTGTACCCAAAAATTAGAAGACATGGTACCATTGTCACTACAATAGTTAGGCACATTTATGGAGATATAAAAGTAAAATTAAAATAAAAATGAAAAAGAAGAAAAATGTGCATAAATTTTCATCCATATATATATATATATATATATATATATATACATATCATTATATATTTTATTGTTTTTTCTTTTTTTCCTGTTCAAGGTTTTTAAAGATCATTTGAGAAATATTTGTGAAGCCCCAGTAAGAGAACATGTTGGTTATATAGAAGTAAAAGGATTACACACTTTAAAAATAAAACAATGGCTACAACACATTGGCTTTTAATAAAATTCCAAAAAAAAAAATAAATAAATAATAAAAATAATATGTATTGTTCAGGTAAAATATGAATAAATAGCTATTTTTTTCTTATAATTTTTTTTTTTTAAGGAATATATATAAATATATTGTAT
>NC_031491.1:1540026-1545026 GCF_001602025.1 Plasmodium gaboni | reverse complement strand
CCTTTGATATAATTTCAATAGATCCACCTATTGGTATTGTTTGAAATCTTATGGATAGATTTAATAAGAGTTTTTTCCATGCCTTTGGTAATTTATTTGTAGTTTTTAACATGAGTGCTCTTTTATAACGACTATATGTTGATGCATATAATTTTTTTTGTTGATACATATGTTTAATATAATTTTTATCAATATCTTTATAATATAAATTAAGATCATTTGAAAAAAGTGAATGAAAACTATCTGTATATTCATTATAATCTTGATCATTTGCTGGATAAAAATATTCTTTTAAATCTTCTAAATCATCATTTTCATTATCATATGATGGTATATAATTTATATTATATTTTCTCATTATTTCATGTCTACGTTTAACCCATTGTAAATCAATATTTCTAAGTGTATATAAACCTATACCTAATAATGCTGCTTCTAAATCATCACGTGGTTGTAAAAATTCTTCTGCTGATAATCTAAATGTACCCCAATGAACACCTATAGCTGTTTCAGCTCTTATATCTCTCCATATTTTTACAGACTCCCATGGATGTATATGATGATATTTTAAAGAATTATTTGGTTCATATGCTCCTATAGATATTGCAGCTAAATGAAATGGTCCATGTAATCTACCAATTTTTTTAAATTCTTCAAAATCTTTTTTTAAATATGCAGTATCACCAGAAAAATAAAAACGATGTTTAGGACCTTTTAATATTAATGATCCCCATAAAGATTGATTTAAATCACTTAAATTATCTTTTCTTCCTGACCAATGTAATGTTGGAGCATATATTATTTTATATTTATATACTTGATGTTCATTATTTTTACTCTTCCATATTCCATCTCGACATTTAAATTGATTCTTTGATATCCAACAAGAAACCCATCTTTCATCACCCCATGATAATTCAAATATCTTAGAAGCTTTACATCCTTCTCTTAAAAAAAATGGAGAAGAACCTTCAGGTATATACCACATAACATGTTGAAACTTTTTTAATTTACATAGTATACGTACATCTTCTTCCATTATATGATCATTATGATTATGTGAAACAAACACTGCATGCAAATCGTCAGGAAGGTTTGCAATATTACATGGTGATCTAGATATTCTCTCACCTAATCCACCCATAATTTTTACATTCATCCAATTAATTAAAGATCTTACTATACCTTTAAAACTTATTAATTCTATTTTAAAAACAGGATCTAATAATATTTTCAATCCATCAATTACAACTAAACCAGTTGCATGACCTAACCATGTATAATGTATACCATAAAAATTAGGTGTCATTATATCTTCATTATTATTATTATTTTTATAAAAATGAGTATATATATCTGATCGTTGAACAAAACGCGGTTCTAATACAGGCATCTCTTTTTTTAATATATCTTCATTTACTTTTTGTGCCTTCCTATGATTCTTAAACCAGGTAAATAAGAAACCATAAAAACGAGCATTCTCAATAATTAAAGCAACATCATCTTGTGTTATTACATCCCAAGGATATATATATTCTTTATCAATCTTTATAGCTTTAGTCAAACTATGAGGTGATATAGCCTGCTTTAAAAAACTTCTGAAATAAACATAACATTCGGTGGATAAAGATCTTTGATATATGGAATGATTTAAACTTGTTTGTCTTATATATTTCATATTCTCTCTATAAATACTTAAAAAATTATTATCTGTCCTTTCAGTGCCCACAACATTTTTTAAATGTATAGTGTTTGTACTCTTCTTATTAGGAATATAAATAAAATTATCCTTCTCATATAATGATAATGATAATGATTTATTTTCTTCTTCATCATCATAATTATATGGATAAAAATAACTTCCTATAACACTACTCAAATTAATAAGCTTATTATATCCATACATATTTGATGACCAATAATTTCTTTTTATAAAATATACTATTAATGAAAATAAAATAATTGCCACTTTTAATATTCCAAAAAAAAAATTTTTTTTTTTTTTCTTTTTTTCGCTTTTATTTTTACCTTTCAATATGGAATAAATATAAAAATAAAAATAAAAATAAAAATCATTTTCTTTACATCTTTTTGAGTATGTATTAATATCTTCATTTGTCTCTTCTTCCTTTTTATTAACTTTCCTCTTGTCCTTTCTCCTCCATATGGCATTATTTATTATAAAAAGAAAGTTATTTATTTCTTCACTCGAAC
The DNA here is from genome assembly GCF_001602025.1 of Plasmodium gaboni. NCBI lineage: Eukaryota > Apicomplexa > Aconoidasida > Haemosporida > Plasmodiidae > Plasmodium > Plasmodium gaboni. The sequence goes on along the minus strand of NC_031491.1, from coordinate 1,542,812 downwards.
AATTATATTTTTTTTTTTCTTTGTCCATATAATGATTACCACTACAATGATTATCACTACAATGATTATCACTACAATGATTATCACTACAGTGATTATGCAGCAGGTCCTTATTCTTTTCATTAATTTCAATTTGTTCTATTATCTTATCCTTCTTCGTTTGCATTTCTATATTTTTATTATATTCCTCGCAAACGTTCGACACACCATTTCTTTTATCATCTTCAGTTTGTTTAGTTAAAATATCCTTTTTCATATTTACATGTTAACATACAAACGACATGTTATATAATATAACTAAAAATACAAATTCAAAGATATGTAAATATATATAAATATAAACTTGTGAATCTCAGCACGTGCGACATGCTAACACAAAGAAATAAATATATACATAACAATCAAATGGTACTAAAATATATATATATATAAATATATATATAAATATATATATATATATATGTTTGCCTCTGTGTGATAATATGATGAGTGTTCTTTTGAATAATATTCTTTTTATTTTAAACTAATTATTCATACTTACAAGTATAATATTATATTATTTATCTTCTTATTATTTTGTTTTATTTTTTATTTATTTATTTATTTTTTTTTTTTTTTTGTTAGATCCCTCTATCATCTTCTTATATATGACTTTATTACATTGTAACAACCATATAGGAAGAGATGAAAATATTGTAAGAAAATTAAAAATTAAAATATAAATATATTAATATATATATATTATATTTTTTAAATCTCTTAAAATTTTTATTAAACACAAAATAAATAAATGAATAAATGAATAAATAAATAATTAAATGAATAAGGAAATAATACCTTCACATCTTGAGTAGACTATATATAGAAATATATATAAATATATATTTATAAATATATATATATATATATATATATATATATATATATAATATATGACTATACACTTATTTTTTACAACTCTAGAGATATAAAAATAAAAAAGAGTATTTTTAATTTTTACGCAGCAACTAGGTTAACTATATAAATATATATAAAACAACAAAAAAATTAAATAAAATAAAATAATAAAAATATATAAATATATTTATATTTAATATATATAAAATATATCAATATTTGTGGTACCCCTTTTTGTTTTTTGTAACAAAAAAATAAAATAATAATAAATAAAAAAATATATAATAATATATATAATAATATATATATTTTTTATAAATAAAATTTATAGAGATTCATTTTATATTACGTCCTTCTTTATAATTAGATATTATAATATTATATATATAGAACATGAAAAGAATCATATAATAAAAAAAAAAAATTAAATTATAAAAGAAATAAAAAAAAAAAAATGTTATAATATATATAATATATATATATAATTATTTATTGATCTTAATATAATTCTGTTCGCATAAAAAAAAAAAAAAAAAAAAAAAAAGAAAAAAAAAAACAAATTCAAAAAAGAATAATATATTTTATATATATAATATATGCATATATTGAAATCAATATATATTTATTTTATAAATGTTTCATTTTATCACTTGTTCTTTTTTTTTCTTCTCTTATATATTACAGATCACCCTATATATATAAAAATATATATACATATATATTATATATATATTAATAGATTGTACTCAATAAAAAAAAAAAAAAAAAAAAAAAAAAATTAAATATTATAAATATATAAAATAAATATATATATAATATTTAATATATCATAAATTTATAATATTAAAAATATTTTAACTTAATATTTACCTTATTCTATAAAAAGGAAAAAAAAAAAAAAAAAAAAAAAAAAAAACTTATTAACATTTAAGTAAATAGATTTTAAAATAATATAAATCTTTATTTAAAAAAAGGAAAAATATAATTCTTTCCATGTTTCTATAAAATTCAGTTGAATGAAAAAAAATAATATATTTTAAATAATAATATAAACTACAATGTATTTGAAAGGAAAAAAAAAAAAGAAAAAAAAAAAATATATATATATATATATATATATATATATATTTTATGTAATACGAATGCTTATGCACACATATAAAAATATTATATTGAAAAAAATAACATCTACAATATATTATATATATATATATAAGAGCACAATTATATTAAGCATATATTATTTAAAATGAATATTATTATTTTTATATTTGCATTTATATTTATATTACTTATTCTATTCTCTTATTTTCTCTTAAGGAATCATAATAATTTTGTAATTCCTTATTATCTTTCTTATTATAAAATATAGAAACATTTTCAAACATCCGTTGGAGCTTTTTTATGTCCTCCTTATAAAGATTTAGAAATTCAAGTAATAAATTTTCTTCATCTTTGTGGAGACGCACATGTTCTTCTAATCAAAAAAAAAAAAATAATATTAAATAAATATAAAACATATAAAATTATATATATTTATGTATATTTATGTATATTTATGTATATTTTTTTTTTTTTTTTTTTTTTTATAATAATAATACATATATATTCTTCTGATACATATATGGATTAAAATATTATGCAAATATTAATACATTGACATATCTATAAAAATATACAAAGCACATTTTATGCTACCATTTATATCTTCTCTTATGTGTTCATAGATAGTAAGTAATGTTTTACTTTCATATATAATTATGTTTTTAAATATGCAAACAAGGTCTTTATTATTTATTATATAATCTATATAATTGGTAAAATTGTTGGTCAAGATTTTTATGATTCTGAATAAAATAAATTGGACATTCTAAAAAAAAAAAAAATAA
>NC_031491.1:1536543-1539967 GCF_001602025.1 Plasmodium gaboni | reverse complement strand
ATATATATATATAAGTGATACATTTTTGTGTACTAACTCTATAGTTATTCTTATAAACAATATTTACCTCTTGTCTTTCATATTTTTTACTTTTTAATCTGTTCTCATATTCTATGTCCTTCCATAGTTTAAAAAAAACATGAAAGATATATTTATTCTTATTTATATAAATCTGTAACTTTTTTAGAATATGATGTATTTGTGTCCACTCTAAAATACAATAAAGCATCTAATAAAAAATAAAAAATAAAAATAAAAAAAATAATATAATATAATATAATATAATACATATTTTAAATATAACATATATTCATGTTCCTATATATATATCCACATTTATGTGTTAATATTTTGTTTGTTTAATTTTTTTTTTTTTTTTTTACCAGCGCCTTCATATTAAATTGAGATCCTTCAAAAATTTGAATAAAATCTTCAAAGTATTTTTCACATAATAATATTTTAAATTCAAATAAATTATTACATGTTGATAAATTTAATAATTTTATAAATGCTAGAAAATATAATTTATTTTTAAAAAGAAATATTTTTTCTTTTATTTCTTTTATAATAATATATTTTATTAAATTTTTGACAACATGAATTTTTTCTTTGTTATTTAAATTATTTTTGATATAAATAAATATTATAACAAGATAATATAAACTTAAATAATTCAATAACTCCTTTGTATTTATATCACATAAATGATAATATTTATATATTTTATAAATATTATTTTCTATATATCTTATAAAATTTATGTTTATATAATGTATTATGTTTGTTTGGTTATATAGACAAAGATAAAATAAACATTCAAAGTGTTTAATATATTTTTTATTAACAAATGGCAGAAGATTATTATTACATGAATTATTAAAATGATTACTATTATTATTATTATTATTATTACTATTATTATTATCATCTGGTGGTCTATTTGGTGTGTATATTATAGTCTCATCATTATGTTTATTTTTTATAATATCATCATCAATTATATTTTTTACTAACTTAAACATCCTTCCTGAGATATTTTCAACATTATAATATTTTAATGAATTTATTTTGGTCAAACAAATGAGGACGTCATAAGATAGCACTTCATATATTTCTTGTTCATCTGTTATAAAAAATAAAAAAATAAAATAAAATAAAATAAAATAAAAATAACATAAATGTATGCAAAATAATATATATATTAATAGGTTTAATATAAGCACATACATATATATATATATATACATATATACATACATATATACACATATACATATATATATATATATTTTTACTTGTGGGGGTACCCTTTTTTATAACAATAATTTTGACAACAAAATCAAACGTGACATTTAAAAATTTGGTTATCTCCTCATAGACCTTCTCTCTTTTATTATCATCATAAGGTGAGTGTTCAATGTTATTTTTTGCTTCTAATATTATTGTTATAATATTTTTTAAAACACAAAGAAATATAGAAAGGAAATATTTAAAATGATATTGCTCTTGATTATTATCATTTAATATATTATTTATAGAATGTTCATATTTTATAAGATCATTTATTTTTATTATTATGCAATTTATATATTTATAAAATATAAAAGTATCATCCTCCCTTTTATGTGTAATAATAGATGTTTGTTTGATAGGATAGAAAAAAAAGATATCCTGAAAGGATACAATATTTTTATCTTCAATAATATAATAAAATAGTTTCAATAAATTCAAACAATAATAATCATAAGTATCACTTTTTATATTATCATTTATATATTTTAAAATATTATTTATAATTTGTGTACTATTTTTTTTCATAAAATCTTTTACAACATCTTTGTCTTTTAAAAACACATGGATAATTATTTCTAGAATTAAATATTTTTCTTTAATTTTAATTACTTCTATGTCATATAAAAGAAAGGATAGAAAATATTTTATTATGTCACAATGAATTATATATTCTTCTAGTTCTTTAATTTTTAGAAGCACAAAAAATAATTCAACGGTTTTATCTTCAGGTATATAATAAGAAATAAGAACATTATCAAAGCATATTTTATATAACAAATAAATCAATTTGCCTTCTTCAATAATTTTTAAATAAAAATTGAGGTACCTCCCTTGTTGTATATTTCTATATTGCAAGAAAAATAAAAATAAAAAATAAAAAATAAAAAAAATAATAAAAATAAAACTTCTTCAATAATTTTTAAATAAAAATTGACGTACCTCCCTTGTTGTATATTTCTATATTGCAAGAAAAATAAAAAATAAAAAATAAAAAATAAAAAAAATAAAAAAAATAAAAAAAAAAAAAAATAAAAAAAATAAAAAAAATAAAAAATAAAAAAAATAAAAAATAAAAAAAATAAAAAATATGTTTATGTATATATATGTGTATGTATTTTTTTTTTAATTTATAACACTACAACAACAAAGAGGAAGATAAAAAATTCATTAACCATATGAAAAGATAAGAAAGGAATATATATGCATGTAAAAAATATTACTATTATTACATATATATATTTAAAGGTTGCTTTATATTTTATTTTATTTTATTTTATTTTATTTTATTTTATTTATTTATTTATTTATTTATTTATTTATTTATTTTTATTTATTTTTTATTACCTTATGATGTGCCATATTAATGTGTATATATTTTTTCCTATATATAAGGATAAGGTTAATTCTTTTTTTTTTTTCTGAATACATAAAACTAACTTTAAGACATATAAAATATAATTTATTATTAAATGTATATAATATATATCATCTTTTAATTTAATATTTATAAAATTTGGAGTAATATTTTTAAAATGTATACACAATAGGTTTATAAAAAAATCACATCCATTTTTCTTATCACTTATTTTATTTATTAATATATTTAATAGGTTATTTATATATTCTTGTTTTTTAATTGTATATGCTCCATCATTATTCTTATAAAAACTTATAAGAAAGGAATCAAGTCTTTCTTCAATATCTTCATCATTCTTTATGTCTTCTTCTTTTATATCTTTTAAAGTTTCTAAAAAATCTTCGAAGGTTGATATTTTTTCAGTCATTACACTTTTTTTTTTTAATTTATATATTTTAGCATATATATATAAAAATATATATATATAAAAATATATATATATATATATATTTTTATTTATGTGTGTATATTTATTTTTATAAACATTATAATTTACACGGAACGACAAAAAAAAAAAAAAAAAAAATATAACAATTTAAAAAATATATAGAAGAGAATTCACACATATATGTATTTATATTATCATTACATTTACATAGCTAAAGCAAAAAAATAAAATAAAATAAAATAATAAAAAAATATATCTAAATATATATATCTACATATACATATATATATCAAGTGAGACAAAATTATGTTGAAAACATAACAAAT
>NC_031491.1:1523064-1536443 GCF_001602025.1 Plasmodium gaboni | reverse complement strand
TAAATATGATGATAGAAATATAAAAAATAATAATATTTGTAAAGATTTAAAAAATAATAATTTTTTTTTTTATATTTACAATATAAAACCTATTTTAAAAAAAGATAAAGAAAATAAAAATGTATGGTATTATGATATAATAAAAATAAATGAAAATGAAAATGAAAATATAAAAAAAAAAGAGTTCAAATATAAAAATATTAATAAATACTTTTATGGAAATAATATATTCTTTGCAATAAATAATATAAATGATATATATATGTGGAAAGAAAAAGAAGAATACAACAAAAAAAATATAGAAAAAAAAAAAAAAAAATTTATTTATAATCCTACAGATAGTAGTAAATCACAATATAGTGAATATCATTATATTCATAATAATAATTTCTATATATCTGGCTTTGTCAAATATTTATATTTTGGAGACAAAGTAAATATTGAATTTATATCATGTGGAAATAATCACACACTTTTTCTATCAAAAGATAAAAACTGTTATGGTATTGGCTGTAATAAATTCTATCAAATAAATTATCATAAAGATAGAAATAAAACAAAACCTTTTTTTGATCAACCTATTATTATATATATTACAAATAAAAAAAAAAAAAAAAAAAAAGATATAAAATATATTGCAGCTGGATATAGTCATAATTTAATATGTACTTATAAAAATGAAATATATGCATGGGGTAATAATATTTATCATCAAATTTTTACAAATAGACAAAATGTTGTTAAAAAACCAACATTAATATTAAACAAAAGAAAAATAATAAATATAATAAAAAATAAAAATAATAAAAAAAAAAAAAATAATAAAAATAATAAAAAAATTATAAATATTAAAAATAATAATAACCAATTTGGGGTCTTAAAAATATGCTGTGGATTTTCTTTTTCTTGTATCCTCTTGAAAAATAAAAAATGTTATCTCATAGGCAAAACATATTCAAATATAAAATTAATAAAAAAAAAAAATAAAATAATAAATAACAAGAAATCATATCATCATCATAATAATTATTATTATAATACAAATCAAATGTGTGAAAAAAAAGCTATTTCACTCATACAAATATGTAAAAACAAAAAAATTGATGACATATATTCCACTTTTTATGACATCGTTCTTGTTGAAAATCTTAAACTATCTAACCTATTCCCAACAATTATTCATCCACAAAAAAAAAAGAAAAAGGTTTATCTATTCTTTAATTTTAAAATCAAAAAAAGCATCTCCTATCAAATTATGTTAAATAATTACTGCATGAAAGTTATAAAAAATGAAATGGGTAAGATTCAAATAAAAAACAAATGTAAACAAATACAATCAAATATTTTACCAACTCACAAAAGTTATGATAATGATGATAATGATGATAATGATGATAATGATAATAATAATAATAATGATAATAATAATAATAATATTAATCATAATAATAATAATAATAATATGCAAATTTTGTTCCATTTTAATTATCCCCCTTTTAATGACAAATCCAACCCATTATGTTTACAACAAATGTTTGATGTTGATTCGAAGAAATTCAAAAAAATAAAAGCCAAACATATATTTCCATATATAATAAATAATAATATGATAAATAAAAAATTATATTTAACCTTATATAATAATAATACATACATACATTTTTATAAGAAATATCTTATGTTGTCATCATATAAAGGAATAATCAAAAATATCATACCAAATAATTGTGCATTAAAAAAAAAAATTAAAATAAAATTAATTATAAATAAAGTTCCTATTTATATAAACAAAAAATTTATTTCTATACTTTTCTATTTTAAAGCACATGGACAAAAAGATAATATTCTATTGAATAAAGGCAAAATGAATAAAAATAAAAAAAGTATTTATACAAATATTATATTACCTACATATAATCATAATGATAACATATTTTTAAGTAATACTCATAATCATTTTAATATATGTGAAATATATTTTTCACTTGGTTATCACTTCTATAAATCTTCATTCCCTATTATTATCATTAAACCAGATATATTAAATATTAGTCCAAGTTATGTTTCTATAAATAATAATAATTCTATATATATTAACATGTTACACCTCTCAAGTAATTTTCATACTATTCATGTTATTTTATATAATACTCATTTGAGTTGTATTTATAGAAAGGCATACTACGATGAAAGGACAGAAAATTATTTTTTCTCCTTACCCTTAATACCTCTGACATTATTTCAAAAAATTAAATCAGGTAAATAAAATGAAATGAAATGAAATGAAATAAATAAATGAATAAATAAATAAATAAATAAATAAATAAATAAATAAATAAATAAATGAATAAATAAATAAAGTACATCTTAAAAATTTAAATTCATACATACGTAAATACATATATTTATATATATTTCATTTTTTAGAATTCATAAAATTTCAAGTCTTTGCCTCATATAACAATGTCGAATACAGCCAAAACGACATACTTTTAACAGTTACAAAATTTTAACATAAAAAAGAAACAAACATTAAAACAAATATGTATTTTAATATATATATATTATACATTTTAATTTTCCTATAAAAATTTTTGTGAAACAAAAAAAAACTCTTAATTTCAAATTTTTTTATTTTTTTATAAAAAAAATATTTATTTTCTATTATGCTTTTCCTTTTTTTTTTTTTTTTTTTTTTTTTTTTGGGGTATTTTTGTGTGTCGATAAAAATTTATATAAATATAAGCATAATTATGTATACATATATAAATATAAATATATTTATAATGTAACATAGAAATATTTAAATGTATACACATATTAAATAAAAAAGAAAAAAAAAATTACAAAAAAGAAAATAAATTCATAATCATATTTTTAAAATATATTTATATATTTTTTTATACATAAAACACAATTTCAAAAGTGGAAAAAAAGAAGAAAAAAAAAAATATACACATATATATATATATATATATAATGGTTAAAAATTAAAAAATGTTTTTTTTTTTCTAATGAAATAAAATTATTATTTTTTTCTTTTTTTTTAAAGGATAAATCCAACAATTAATGATAACAAATAAGTGACACATATGTTTCTATATATTTTCTTGTTTTATATCTGGAAAAAAAAAAAAAAATAATAAATAATAAAAAAAGTGATATTATAAAAATCATATAAAATAATATATTATATATATATAATATATTTATAACTTACATCTTCTATATCTAGTCTTCTTGCGTTGTTCATCTCTTCTTGAGCTTCTTCATCAGATTCATCATCTAAAAATTCCACTCCATTTTGTCCATCGTCATCAAAAATATCTGTTTCGTTTATTTTCGCTGTTTCTGGTAATTCTCCGTGAGCCTTCAAACTTCTGGCTTCATCAGGAGTATATCTATAATGTGTAAAGGAAAATAAAAGTATATAAATATATGCACAAATTAATACATACACATATATAATTATATATATATATATATGTATATTTTTTCCTCATTACTTTGCTATAACATCAGCTTTGCTGTCTTGATAATCTCTTAAGGACACTAAAATAATATCACCCGAATTAATCCATACCCTTTTTCTCATTTTACCCCTAAAATAAAAAATATATATATATATTATATATATATTATATTTATATTATATTTATATTATATATATATATATATATATATTATATTTATATTTCATAAAACACATCCTTTTATCATTTTGTTATTTTTTTTACATACCTAATATGACACAATCTTTTGACACCATCAAAACAATGAGCCTCTAATCTACCATTACCCAACATTCTTAAAACTTGAGCATATTCTAAGGAAAAAAAAAAAAAAAAAAATTATGAACAAGTCAGAATTTAAAGTGGTGTACATGTTTTATTTTGGCTGTTTTTTTTTTTTTTTTTTTTTTTTTAATTAAGACACCATAATCCACACAATTATAAATACATACATATACATATATATATATGTGTGTTGTTTCTTTATTTATATAAATATGAATTATTATATAATATAAATTTATATATAACCTTGATCTTCTTCCTTGTATAATAATTCTCTTTTTTCCCCTTCGTTGTCATTCTTTCCTCTCCTTCTGTTTTTACCTCCCTTTCCTAAGATGAATAATTTAAATATATATTTCAAAAAAAAAAAAAAAAAGATATATATAAAATATATGCGTATATACATTTAATACATAATTGTTTATTCTGAAATGTATTATAATACTAAATAATCTTATAGAATATATAAACATATATATATATATATACAAACATATGCACAAAATTTCCAGAATAAAACTGTTGAAATAAAAAAATATATTCATGTAATGTCTTTCTTCGTCTTATTACCTTTATTCTTTGGCATTTTTTAAATGAATAGAAATATATATTTTAAAAAATGTATTTATAAATAAATAAAAATTTGAATTCTTTGAAAATGTATATATTCTAAATATCTCTTTAATATGTCCTTATAATATATATATATTATATTTATGTAAGATTACAAAATGGCACTGTTTTTTTTTTTTTTTTTTTTTTTTTTTTATATGTGGGGACACATTTATATTGAAAAAATCAAAATAAATAATATGGAGACTTAATTAATAATTAAATGTTTATATATATACATATATATTTTTTATTTTATTTTTTGAGATAATAAAAAATGTGTCAATTAAAATTATAACAAAATTATTAATTTAAATAAAGAAAAAAAAAAAAAAAAAAAAAAAAAAGGAGTATATTCTATAAATTGTTACAATAAATGATAAAGCTATATTATAAATTAATTATCATTTCTTCTTTGTTATATATATATATATATATATGTATATGTATTGTTTTTTTTTAAAATATTGAAAAAATAAAATTGATAATATGTATATTTATCTTTTTTGCATTATAAAATAATATATATGTAAGGCAAATATATCATAATAAATAACACATATATATTATATATATGTATTGATATTCAGAATATAAAGATATTAATAATATGTATTTATGAAAATATGAATAGGAATAATAAACATATAAATGTAAATATATAAATATATAAATACTCTTTTCTTTTCTTTTCTTTTCTTTTTTTTTTTTTTTTTACTAATATAATATTTTATGAAAAAAAGGTAATATATAATTATATATATTATAATAAATATGTAAAATAAATAATTACATTTCTTAAAAAGTAAGGGTCACAATAAAAATATAATAAACATATAATAATATATATATGATATGTATTTATAAGGATATATTTTTTTTATTTTACATATAATATGAAATCATATAAATTGAATAAAGCTAATAATATATTATTATATTAAGAATATCATAGATATATTCAAATACTTTTATATAAACCGAATTCATAGAATATTATATATATATATTATAAAATTATCCATTCCAAAAAAAAAAAAAAAAGAAAAAGTAAAAAGAAAAAAATATATAAAAAAAAACAAATAAAAAGAAATTTATGTTAATAAAAAAAATATAGTATATATAGTAAGTATATATATGCGTATATATAACATAATATTAATATAATAAAAATATTTATGTTATATATAATTAATATTTATTTGTATATTGGTGATAAGGCTATAATATTATATATATATATATATATATATAATGAAATATTTATATAATAATATATATTTCATTTTTTTTTTCAATACTGCCAAATGGAAAAAATAACAAATATTCTATAATTGTAAATAATAATATAATATATATAATATATATGTAACAAAACATTGTAAAAGGTGTTCAATCCATTTTATTTAAAAAAATTATATAAAAAAAAGGAAAAAAAAAAATTTCATGTTACTTTATTTTACGTTTATATGTATTCATATATTATTGAAAATTTTATTTATTTTGATAAATATAATAACGACATATAAATTATAATAATTTATAACAAAATATTATATATATATATTTTTTTATATATATAATGCCATTTTATAAAATACATTTATGTAGAATCATGAATTAAAAAAAAATATATATTATAAATTATTTATATATAATTATTTTTTTTTATTTTTTTTGTTTTCGATTTTTCCTTTTGATATTTTGGTGGCTTGAAAAATGGATCTTTTCATAAGCCAAGATCAATAAAATATATTATAATTCAAAAAAAAAAAAAAAAAATAAAAAATAAAAATAAAAAAATGAAATATGGTTAGATATAAACAAAATTGTTTAAAACATGGAATAATATTAAATATAAATATATATATATATATATAATACCTTTATATATATGATACATTTATTTATTTTGATTTATATATGTGTGAAGTGGTTTATATAAATATGCATAATGAATAATATTTTGTGAAAATATGGAAGATATAAAATATCGAGACAATTTTATAAATCTTGGAGAAGAAGGTCCAAGGAATGCAACTACTACAAATTTTTATGGTAGTTATTATTTATCAGATAAAGAAGATTATTTTGATATAAAAAGATTTGAAGAGAATTTAGAAATGAATGTAATAAAGAATGAAGAAAATATATTAATAATAGAAATAAAGAATTTGAATGTTTCTATTGCTAATGCTTTAAGAAGAATTATGTTATCTGAAGTACCTACGATTGCTATAGAGAAAGTAAATATGTATCAGAACACTGGAATAATAGCTGATGAAATATTATGTCATCGTTTAGGATTAATACCTTTTAAATTTGATGCAGATTTAATTAATTATAAAGAAGAGAATGAAAAATATAATCATTTAAATTGTTTTTGTTTTAAATTACATGTAAAATATAGTAATAAAAGAATTGGTAATGATAATTATCATTCTATTTATTCAAAAGATTTAAAATGGTGTCCTATAAATGAACAACAAAGAATAAAATTTGAAAAAAAACCACCTAAAGTTGTTGATGATAATATATTAATTACTAAAATTAGTAGTGGTCAAGAAATTGAATTAATATGTTTCCTACAAAAAGGAATTGGTAAAACACATGCAAAATGGTCACCTGTTTGCACAGCTGTCTATAAAATGTATCCACATTTTTCATTTAATACAAATGAACAACTAACCATTCAAGAAAAACAAGATCTAGTCAATATATGTCCACAAAAAGTTTTCGATATTGAAGATAGTCAACAAATTATTGTTAAAAATCCTCTCAGGTGTTCTACTTGCAGAGTATGTATTGAAAAATATCCTAAAAAAATATCATTCCAAAAAGAAAAAAATCATTTCATATTTACAATTGAATCCACTGGATGTTTCTCAGCTGCAGATGTTTTTAAAAAAGCTTTATTCATCCTAAGACAAAAAGTAACCAATGTAAAAGAAGCCTTGGACGAGCAACTATGCCCCTAAAAAATAAAAAATAAAATAAAATAAAATGTAAAAAAAATAAAATGTAAAAAAAAAAAATGTAAAAAATACAAAATAGCTTTGTTATCACTATATTTTGTTATATATCGCACAATATATAAATTACTATTTTGACTTTTTTTTTTTTTTTTTTTTTTTTTCAGTATCCATAAAAATTATATATTTTAACTTGTTACATTTGACAATGTTATTTATTGCCTCACATTTTGTTACCTTTAAACCAAGCTATAATTAATGATACAAATGAATATATATATATATAATTAATTAATATAATTTATCATTACATTTGCATATAATTTAATAGATTTTTTTTTTTTTTTTTTTAAATAAACCTTTTATCATTATTTGTAATTATTCTTTAAAATCATTTGTAAAAAAAAAAAAAAAATATTTATATATTTATATATATATATACTTTATATATATATATTTCCAAGTTGCAATGAAAACTTCCCATTTTGTCTTTAAAAAAATAAATTATATTTTTGATAAGATAAATATATTTCACAAAAAAAAAAAAAAAAATAAATAAAATATATTATATATATATATATATATATATATATATATATTGTGTAAATATAAAAGATGAACATGTAAAATGTATCGCAAAACAAAATAATATCCATCATATATTAATATATACATATATTTATATATATATTTTATATTAATGAGCAATATGCTTATTGTTCCTTTGAACAATCCCTGTGTATTCTTCATATGTCTAATCGTTGTAATTAAAACTTAAACCTCTTTTCTTCATTCTTATTTGTTTTTTATATTTAGCACTTGATATTTTATTCAATCTCTCCTTTTCCTTTATTTCTTCAAGGAATTCTTCCTGGTTTTTTTTCATCCACAATTCTTTTTTTAAATAATTTTTTTTGTCTTCTGGATTTAGTGTATTCCATCTATCAGTTGATATGTTCATATATTTTCTGGTAATATATATTTTATCATTTTCATCATAATCTTCATTTAATATATTATATTTAATAATCCATTTTATATTCCACATAATATAAAACCATAATTGTTTAGGTAAAAATAAAAGTTTTACTATTATTAAATCAGCTAGTAATAATTTCTTAGTTTTCTGATTATTAATCATAACAATTTCTTGTACTACTTCTTCTTCAATTTGTTCTTCTATTTTCTTTTTCATCTTTATATCATAATTCATAAATCCAGGATGTCGACTAGACAACCTATTCTGCACCTCCTTTTTAAATGACTTATTTTTAGATGATTTCTTAATTACTCTTTTTAATTCATATTTATTATGTATATATTGAAATACACATAACAACAATCCAATCAATAATAATATCGAAATTATTTTAAATAATTTACAAAATATATATATATTCAAATATATTAAATTCAAAAAACTATTCGGATGCTTTAAATAATAATCATAATATTTTCTTGTACTCTTATTTATTAATATGTTGAAGGCTTTTACTATTCTTTTCTTCTTTTCTTTATCATAATTCTTTTGAGCATTCTTCAAAAGACGGTAATACGAAAATTTTATTTCATCAAAGCTAGCTTTTTCGTTAACGCCTAAAATAAAATTAAAAAATTACACACAATAAATAAATAAATAAATATATATATATATATATATATATATATGTGTATATATTTATGTATACATATCATTTCATTTTCCTCTTTGATTACCTAAAATATCATAACAACTTTCATTGTTACAATAAAAGCGATTTAACACTCTTTTTAATAGACAATTAACATTGTTCACAAATAAAAAATATAACAAAACGAAAGAAAAAATATATATTCTCATGGTTGTAAAATAAAAAATATATATATATATAATAAAATAAAATAATTAAATAAATAAAAGAAAATATATGAATGTCCCTTTTTAATCTTTTTCTAATATATACATTATTATTATTATTATATATATATATAATATTTTATTAATAAATTATATTTCTTTTTTATATTAATATTATTTATATAAAAATTAAACAAATGATATCTTTAAAATGATATCTAACAATTTAATATGGGATTAAAAGATTAAAACGAAATATTAAAAATAAAAAAAAGAAAATATATATTAATAATAAATATTTCTTTTTTTTTTTTTATTTTTTTTTTTTACGTATACGATATATAATTAAATACATATATATTTAAATGCACTCAAAATTAAATAAGAATATTTTATTATTTTTTTTTTTTTCTAATAAAATTACAAAGAAATGTATAATATATATAATATATATATTATATATATGTGTAATATTTATATACTAATAGAATAATATAGGGAAAACAAAAAAATAAAGGAAACTCCAAGTCACAATAAATATATTTTTATTTTTTTTTCTGAAAAGTTTTAAATTATTATCAGACATATAACTAAATATATATTATATATTAATATATACATTTTTTTTTTTTTTTTTTGTAAACGTGGAAAATATAATACAATTGTAATGAATTCTAAAAAATAAGATAAAATAGTAAATGTAAAATTAAGGGTAAATTAAAAGCCATAAATATTTCTTTCTAAATTCCTTATAGATATTATGTATTTTTTTATAAAATAAATAAAAATATATATATATATATATATTCAGTATGGATCAGTGAAATTATTTATCTTTTGGTGTAGTATATTTCTTTTTTCTTTTTCTTTTTTTTTTTTCATTATATATTTTAAGATATTAGCTTATTAAATGTTTTTTAAATATAATAAGATTATTCTCAAATTTGAAATACATATTGACATCTTATTATATATTATAAAATTTATATATATATATACCTTAATTTGATTATATAGGCATATTATTATGTTAATTTATTATTATTTTTTTTATTCTAAAGATACAGTTAAGGTAATTAACTAATATATATGATAAATTTACCTTGTTACTCAATATATTAAATATTATATATATATATATATATATATTTTTATTGTTATTTTCTTTAAAAAAATATCATTAATCATAATATTTTACACACATGAACAAGTCAGGTGTTCATAACATTTTTCATAAAAAAAGAAAATAAATAGCTAGTTCGCAAAAAAAAAAAAAAAAAAAAAAAAAAAGGACGAAAAATATTCTCAGAATAATTATATTGAAATTTATATAAATATATTATTTAATTAATAATAATTTATTCTTCCCTATATATCTATTTTTATTTATATTTATTGTTACAACAATATATATATATATATATTTATATATTTATTTATATTTATATTTGTCCTTGGACGAAATATATATTTTTTTAATCAAAGGCACAGAACAGTATTTTCTAATTTTTTGCATTTTCTCAGTAATTTATTTAATATATAATATTAATTAATAATTAACAATTATATTTCTAAATAATACATACATATATATAACATGTGTCAAATTTTTGAACTTCTCTCTCTATATATATATATAGAGGAAATGTAAATATTTGAAATTTCTATAATATACTAAAAGAAAAGAGGAAAAAAAAAAAAAAAAAAAAAAAAAAAAAAAAAAAAAATAAAAATATAAAAAATATAATAATAATTTATATATATATATAATATATATTATATAATAATACAAGTATAATTATAAAAAAAAAAAATATTACAATATTTATATAAAATATATATAAATACTTTAAAATAAAAAATATATAAATCATTTTTTTTTTACATTTTAATATAAGGAGAATAATATAAATATATAAATATATATATATTATATTATAAATATGGTAACGTTCTCATTAAAAATTATCTTTGTTCTTAAATATGTGCCTTTTTTTTTCACACACATGTCAATATAACGACTAATTTTTTTGTTCTGATTTGTTCTATATTAATCTTATTTTCATTAAATAAATATATTTTTCCCTTATTAATATAAATATTTATTATATATATATATATAATTTTTCCTTTTTATTTAATGTTATAATTACATAATTTTTATAGTAAAAAAGAAAAAAAATCATTTTTTCTTTTTTTTGGAAAAAATATTTACAAAAATAAAATAAAAAGGAAACCAATATAAATTCTAATAAATAAATATATATGTATATATATATATATATATATATATATATATATTATACCTATTAATGTTAATAATTCAAAAAAAAAAAAAAAAAAAAAATTATAACTTATAATGTTCTATAAATTAATTTGTACGTTTGTAATTTTTTTTTTTTGAAGTTATAATTTAGTTTATTAATTAAAAATTTGAATTAATTTTCTATTTTTTTTATTTTAATTTTTTGCCTTTTTTTTTTTTTTTTCCTCCTATTTCGCTCTATTTTTATTTTTAAATTTTCATTTCATATTGGTGTTACAACTTTCTTTAATAATAAAATTACACAACCTATAATATATATATATATATATATATAATATTTGTTTTATATACATTTTTTAATATTTTTAATAATATTATATTAATTTTTATAATTTCCCCTTATTTACTTTTATTTAAAAGAAATTTTTTTTTCTTTAACACTTTCTACTTTTCATTTTATTTTTAAATAAACGTAATATATTTTTTCTGTTTTTTTTTTTTTTTTTTTTTTTTTTTTTTTTACATGAAGTACACTTTCTATGACTCTTTTTCCTTATTATACAATTTTTAAACATAAAAAAAATTATAAGGATTATATAATATGAAAATTTTTGTTACATTATAGTGTATATATTAAAAAAAATATATATATATATATATATGTAATTATAATTATATGTTGTTCATGCAATAATTCTTTAATATTATTTTAATAGTAACAAAAATTAATACATCTACACAATTTTTTGTTTTTTTTTCAATTATAAAATATATATATATATTATATATATTATATTAATATTTAAAAAATAAAACAAAAAACTTGGATTAAAAAAAAAAAAAAAAATTCAAGTTAATATGAAGTACACATTTAAATATATTTAGAAAATTACATAAGAACCAATTTTTTTTTTTTTTTTTTCACCCTCTATTTATTATTAATATATATATATATATTTGT
Source organism: Plasmodium gaboni (assembly GCF_001602025.1). Taxonomy (NCBI): domain Eukaryota; phylum Apicomplexa; class Aconoidasida; order Haemosporida; family Plasmodiidae; genus Plasmodium; species Plasmodium gaboni. The sequence continues at coordinate 1,523,998 of NC_031491.1, read as the reverse complement.
GTATACATATCTATATATAAAGCTAAATCATTGTCATTATATATTATAATATTATAAATTAGTATAAAAATTATGTATGTAAAGATAAATTCATTATTAACATATGTAAAAGTCTATTAATATTATATATATGTATGTTGTGTTTTGTTTTGTTCTTTTTTTGTTTTTTTTTCATTTTTGATATTTTTTGTGTTAATAAGTTCAAGTCTTTTTATTTAAATATATATATATATATATATATATATATACATAATTTTTTGGAACATACTTTTTTTGCTTTTCCTTTTTATTAAAGAAGTAATGTTCTTAAAGATTTATTTTATATGGTGTAATTTGAATATATTATATATATATATATATATATAATTAAGTTAAGTATATGTTTCTTTGTTATATATCCCCATATTTATATTAAATCAATATATATTAATATATATATATATATAATTGTAGTAATATATTCTTTTTTTGTATAAGCTCATTTTTTTTTTTTTTTTTTTTTTAGTTAAGAATGTAATAATAATTAAAATAATTATATGTATTTATTTTATTTACATCAAATATATATATATATGTGTGTATAGAAAAAAATTGCCTTACGAAAAAGTAGGGATATGTTAAAAAATAATATATCTATATATATATTAAAAATTTAATATAAAAGAAATCACATATATATATATATATATATATATATATATATTTAACTTGAAATAATTAATTGCATTTTTTAATATTCCATTAAATTTTATGTAATAAAATAGGACATTTTAACCTGGAAAATTAATATATATATATGAGCCTATATATGTATATTTTATTTTATACGCGTGTATCTTTTTTTTTTTTTTTTTTTTTTTTTTTTTAATAAATATTATAGTACCTCCGTTTTTTTTATTATTTTATCATTTTATTATTTTTTTTATTTTTTTTT